>NC_091981.1:251285854-251585854 GCF_044704955.1 Pristiophorus japonicus
CTTGGCAACTTTACACTCGGTCCCTTCTTCCAAGTCGTTAATACAGATTGTAAATAGTTGGGGTCCCAGCACTGATCCCTGCAGCACCCCACTCGTTACTGATTGCCAACCTGAGAATGAACCAGTTATCCCGACTCTTTATTTTCTTGCCGCTCCTCCGCCACGATCTCTCGCCGCTCCTCCGCCACAAAAACATTGACCGCACCTCCGCCAAGATCTGTCACCGTTCCTCCGCCACGATCTCTCACTGCTCCTCTGCTGTACCTGGGCCCCGCCAATGTTCCTGGCCAAACTCCAAACGGCAACTGTGCATCCCCCTCTCACTTTGCCTCACCATTGGCAGTCGTGCCTTCAGTTGCTTAGGCCCCACATTCTGGAATTCCCTCCCTAAACCCCCCAGTCTCCCACTCCTCCTTTAAGACGACCCTCATCATCCATCTGCACCCCTTCTTCAGTCCATCTGCTGCAGAAATCCTATCCATGCTTTTTGTCACCTCTAGACTCGATAGTTTCAATGCTCTCTGGCCAACTTCTCACTTTTAACGTATTTTGCAAACTCCAAAACGTCACTCCTTCACATATTTTTCAGCCATTTATTCCCCTTAAAAAAAAATGTTGCCATTATTCTGGCTGAGTGTGCATAGGATTGTGAAGATATGGACAAGTGCTCATTTTAAAATTGACCTGGGGCATCTAAATTTCACTTCAGTCTAAAGTTCTCTTATGTCTGGTAAAGGTTTTTCTTTCAAATAAATATTTTTAGTATAAACAGTGAAGGTGATGATATTTGGGAGAAATTACTAAATTTAACAGTGTGAGGGAAGTGAATTAATCTCAGTCAATTAAACTTCTTGGGTTATTTAAATTATTTCCATCCCCTCACAAAGAACTTAGTAATATCTCAAAGCCAGTTCCCTTCAATGTCATTGGCAATTGAGTTTTCAGTCTCAATTTAGCTCCTTGTGACCATGCGCACATAGCAGAGACCTGCCCCGTTTCCTTTCTGTAGGTGCACTCCCACCAATTAGCGTGGTAACTGGATCTCAAGTCAGGAAACAGGTTGAAGACAAAAAGGAGTCTCTACCTTCCCTGGTCAGCCAAGAACACAAATACAAAGAACTCAAACTCCAAGATTTCAGGGCAATCCAAATGGTTTGAAATGAGACCTCAAGTCTGGCTAATTTTAAAAATCTAAAATTTGAAGAACTGTCAAAGTGCACAAAATCTTAACCTTGTCTGGCAATGCACAGGTCGTGACAAATAAAATAATTTATCACGTGCCAACTGATACAGTATGAAGCCACTGATGCAGTAACACCAACTTGTATTTATAAAGCGCCTTTAACGTCCCAAGGCGCTTCACAGGAGCATTATGAGATACAAAATTTGACACACAAGGAGAACTGATAGGGCAGGTGACCAAAAGATTGGTCAAAGAGGTAGGTTTTAAGCAGCGTCTTAAAGCAAGAAAGAGAGGTAGAGAGGCGGAGAGGTTTAGGCAGGGAGTTCCAGGGCTTAGGGCCGAGGCAACAGAAGGCACGGCCACCAATTATAATCAGGGATGCTCAAGAGGGCAGAATTAGAGGGGGGCAGATAACCCGGGTGCGGGGGGCGGGGGGGTTGTGGGGCTGGAGGAGATTACAGAGATAGGGAGGGACGAGCCCATGGAGGGATTTGAAAACAAGGATGAGAATTTTGAAATCGAGACATTGCTTAACTGGGAGCCAATGTAGGTCAGCGAGCACAGGGGTGATGGGCGAGCAGGATTTGGTGCGAGTTAGGACACGGGCAGCCGAGGTTTGGATCACCTCGAGTTTACATAGGATGGAATGTGGGAGGCCAGCCAGGAGTGTATTGGAATAGTCAAGTCTCGAGGTAACAAAGGCATGGATGAGGGTTTCAGCAGCAGAAGAGCTGAGGCAAGGGTGAAGATGGGCGATGTTACGGGAGGTGGAAATAGGCGGAGTTAGTTATGCTGTGGGTATGTATGTGGTCGAAAGCTCATTTCAGGGTCAAATATGACACCAAGGTTGCGAACAGTCTGGTTCAGCCTTAAACAGATGTTGAGGAGAGGGATGGAGTCAGCGGCTAGGGAATGGAGTTTGTGGCGGGGACCGAAAATAGTTGGAGAAAATTTCTGCTGATCCAGAACTGGATGTCACCAAACAGTCCGACAATTTAGAGACCGTGGAGGGGTCGAGGGAAGTGGTAGTGAGGTAGAGCTGGGTGTCATCAGCGTACATGTGGAAACTGATGCTGTGATTTTGGATGATGTCACCAAGAGGCAACATATAGATGAGAAATAGGAGCGGGCCAAGGATAGATCCTTGTGGGATACCAGAGGTGATGATGCGGGAACGGGAAGAAGCCGTTGCAGGTGATTCTCTAAGCTACGATTAGATAGATAAGAATGGAACCAGGCGAGCGCAGTCCCACCCAGCTGGACGACGGTGGAGAGGCATCGGAGAAAGCTAGAGTGGTCAACTGTGTCAAAGGCTGCAGACAAGTCAAGAAGGACGAGGATAGATATAGTTTGCCTTTGTCACAGTACAAAGGATGTCATTTATGACTTTGATGAGAGCCGTTTTGGTACTGTGGCAGGGGCGGAAATCGAATTGGAGGGATTCAAACATGGAGTTGTGGAAAAGATGGGCACGGATTTGGGAGGCAACAACACGTTCAAGGACTTTGGAGAGAAAAGGGAGGTTGGGGATGGGGCAGTAGTTTATAAGAATAGAGGGGTCAAGTGTTTTTTTTTTAAAGAGACATGATGATGGCAGATTTGAGGGAGAGGAGAGAGAACCATTAACAATGTGAGCTAACATGGGAGCCCAGAAAAGGAAGTTGAGGAAAATTGCTGTTCACTAAAACTTTCTTATTTTAACAATCTACGTGCAAGAAAAAAAATGGCTGTTTCATTTCATGCGGTGTCAACAAATCAGGGCAACTGGTTGCTTAACGAATTTACAGATCTCGCCTGTGGCAGACATCAGTGGTTAGGGTTTCTGGCTTCACATGCACAACAGATGTTACAAAATTCCACAACTAGTCAATATTTAGAAACTTATCAAGTAAACCAACAATTCTATGCAAACAACTCTTCCTATTTGTCGGCTAGTTCTAAACCTAGCCAGTTTAAAAGAAACACATTGTTGACTACATTTACACAAAAGCAGTCTGAGCAGACCCCTGTCTCAATCCTTACTAGTGCCAATCAGTGCATTTGAAGTCCGTAGAGCTCACTTAGTGCCCCATTTTATCCTCACTTTGTGCCACAAAAGAAACCCACCACACAAAAACATGCCGTAATATAACAGCCAATCTAATGTGACCATGACACCTGGATTTGTTTTCATGAAGTGTTAAATGAACCATGTTCAAGTGCCACTGAATTTGCTCTTTAACATTTTGTTGAAATGTAAGTAAAACAAAATTCAATCACTAAAAAAATAAACAAAATCTGTCAGGAGTTATTGTGAAAGACTGGCAATTTAAACAATAGAAATAAATCTAAGTATTTGAATCAGAGTATTATTTTCCTATTAATTTTATGTACATATGAGCATCAAATTTACTCTCCGACATTTTAATACTTGTATTAAAGAATATTCACTATTTTTAAACAAGGGCCAAATAAAATAAATGCCCTGCCATGTGAATTCTTCACAGTGGATGATGCAAAGCATTATTTCTGCACAAAAGACTGAACACATTGTTAATACATCTGTTTCGCCCTTTTTCTGTAACTGAATTTTAAAATTAAATATTTATCTTGGAAGACACAGGTGGGTGAGTGGTTAAGGCCGAGGCTTTTAACCTCTCGCCATCCAAGTTCAAATCTCTGAAGGAAGGAGACCAGGACTTCGTTTTTTTTTTAAATAAAAGACTAGTTCACAACCTGTGCACTCAGCCTTTCAAGGATGTAATCTTTTCGTTTTATTGGTGATTTCGCATCATGCGAGTCTCTTAGCAACAGGCAATTTTGCAGAGCCAAAATGCAGGCTCCTGCACAACTCGGGAGGAAAGCTTCCTTATGAACAAATAAACCACAAGATTCGTGCACTTGTACCACTTTAGAAGGATCTAGATGTTTTGCAATATATGATTATATATGAACCATTTTAAGTTCTTTTCATAAATAAATAATAAAATGGAAATTAATAATCTTTTTCAGATCAGTGATGTTGTTGAATGTGGTTTTATTGAAGCTCACTTTAAAATGATGTCACTGAATGTCAGTAACACTGATATAGGTTTAAATACTAGAGTGGCCACATAAAAGCTTTTAATTGGTACTATAGATCTTTCTATGCCTTTTATAAAACCTATATTGAATAAAAGTGCATTATCCACATTGCCTTTAAAAATAGTCACTTTTGTCATTTTTTTCCCCATCCATTATTTAATCCTCACTTCAGTAATCACTTCACCAGCGGTCATGCTTTTCAGATCAGCCTCAGCACACAAAGATCACTGGTTGGCTTACTCTGAACATGAAACCGGCTTCATGTTGACAAGATCATCAGCGTGTAAAGGTGTGCAGGCAGCTGTACACTGTCATGTTCAAAATACAAAAATGATGTTTTGTGCAACCGAATTAAAGAAAGCTGACTGCAATGTGCAATGGAGAATAAGAGTTGCCCAGTCAGGGTCAAACCACTAGTAGTGAAACCATTGGCACTGTGCTTTACGAAAGATTTCCTCTTCAAACTTGGTTTTCAGTCAGGTTTTCAAAACAATGTACTTTAAGCAGAGTTCCTCGGTCTCTCAGTTAAATCAAAGTCAATAATATAGAAACAAAAAAAAAATTAATTTTTGTGTGGTAATTTTCCTCCAACCTTAATGTACTTTCAAACACAGAACTGTCCTTTTGTGTGAGACGAGGAAGTGAGCTGCAAACTTATATACTACAATCAGAAATGTTACGGTGTCTAAAAACAGAATACTCATGAAAAATGTAATGAGATTTGGGGGGAGGGGGGGGAAGGGAAGGTATTGAGTGGCGTCCCATGAGAGTTGATGGTTGAATCTCTGTTGTTTCTAATGTACATTAATGACCAAGATATCAAAAGCGAATGCAAGCATGTAAAATTTGCTGAGGACACTAAAATAGAGCAGCAGAGACATGGGACTTAAAAGATTTGCAGAAGGATTTAGATCAGACAAATTGCAACTGAACTTAATAATATAAATGTGAAGTATTGCACATTAGATGAAAAAAAATCTGCCATAAGCATATGGCAATTAGGACTGAAAGGCCAGTCTTAGGAGGAGACATGCAAGCGTTGGTAGACTGATCATTATGGTAGACTAAATAACCTGATGAACAACTAAACAGGTAAATAGAATGTAGAGGTATGTAGCTAAAATAGTAAAGCACAAGTCTCTTGAGGTTATGCTAAGGTTTTACAATCTAACATTCCTGACAGATTAATCCAAACATTAATCACTCTTTGATTAAAACAATTCTTCCAAGTATCTGTTTTAAATGTACTCGTCACAAATTTATATTCAAACCCCATTGTCCTAGTTTCCTATCACACTTTGAAACAGCATTCTAGGCTTACCTTGTGCCATTTTAATATTTTATATACCTCAATCAGGTCCACTCCTGAACTGTTTTTTTTCTTTGACCACACATGGATTTTTCAATTCTGTACCATCATGACACAAAGAAATGCATGAGAGCAATACTGATCTCACATGTAAAGAGGTTAAGGTATGAGGATACACTAGAAAATCGCAAGCTTTACAGTCAAGAAAGGAAACAGCTAACGGGAGAATCTCATCGAGTATATAAAATATTAAAATTGGAGAGATAGCATAAAACAAGATTATTACTTCAAAGTAAGCAAGGAAAGTAAGAAGCATAGGAATTGAATGCATATTAGTGAAAGATAAATTTGAAACACGTATCAGGAAGAATTTCTTTATTCAAAGAGAAATTATTGTTTGGAGAAATCTGCCAAGCAGGGTAGCTGAAGCAAAAACATTAGGTTGTTCAAGATGCAGCTGAGTGCTATCATGGCATAGTACGAGAATGATGGGTTTTGTCTGTGACTTTGATGGACCCAATGATCTTTCCTCATCTGGGATTTTTCTTAAGTGAAGAGGTGCACTTAGTAGAGGGATTACTACTCTGCGTCCTCTCCACCCCCACAACCATGGCAAATAATGAGTATTCTACTGCTGCAAATCACTCCACAGAATCTTTCAATGATAACTAGTAAATGTTCCCCCTAAGGTGGAAGAACTAACATTGTTGCTGGATATGGGATACAAGTTCATGTCATTCAAATGGAATACATAAAAAACAAAAATACATCAACAAGAGGGGCAAAATGATATTTTTGGATTGGCCAGATGTGGGTACTGGTGTGCCCCTGCTGTGATCTGGGCTGGGACCTCTATGTTTTTGTTTCACTTATAATAAATGGTTTGGACACAAGAACAAGAAGAATGTTATTAAAATGTGTTGCTGATACCAAACTAAAGGAAGTCACAGCTGAGGAAGAATGCAGGAAGACGAGACGCAGGCCAGCAAAGTGGGCAGATAGGTTGCAGATGTACTGTAATACATAGAAATATGCAGTAGTGTATTTTGCCACAAAGAACAATGAAAGGATGTGTAATCTAAATTCCAAGATTCTTAACAGGGTGTAGGAATAGAGATCATCAGGGCAGATACAATAAAAAAGGAACATAAGAAATCTGAGTGAAGAAATTTCTCCTCATTTCAGTCTTAAATGGCTGACCCCTT
This sequence comes from Pristiophorus japonicus, assembly GCF_044704955.1. Classification (NCBI taxonomy): domain Eukaryota; kingdom Metazoa; phylum Chordata; class Chondrichthyes; family Pristiophoridae; genus Pristiophorus; species Pristiophorus japonicus. The sequence continues at coordinate 251,292,615 of NC_091981.1, forward strand.
ATTGAGAGACAGTGACCCCTGGTTCTAGACTCCCCAGCCAGGGGAAACATCTTCCCTGCATCTACCCTGTCAAGCCCAGTAAGAATGTTGTATGTTTCAATGAGATCACTTCTCATTCTTCTAAACTCTAGAGAATATAGGCCTAGTCTACTCAATCTCTCCTCATAGGACAATCTCCGATCCCAGGAATCAGTCTGATGAACCTTCATTGCACTCCCTCAATGGCAAGTATATCCTTCCTTAGGAAAGGAGATTAAATCTGTACACAATACTTCAGGTGTAGTCTCACCAGGGGTCTATATAATTGCAGTAAGAATGGCAGGAAAATGGGATTCTGAATATAAAAAGGAAGGAAATTATGTTGAATTCATACAAAACATTGGCTCGCCCACAGTTGAACTTCTGCATGCAATTTTGGGCACTCGCCAGGAAGGATATTAGAACCTCAGAGAAGTTACAGTGGAATGAAGAAATCGAAGGTGGGAGTATAAGAGGTTTTTTTTTAAATTATGAAAGGTTTTGAAAGAGTGAATAGGGAAAGATCATTCCCACTTGTTGGCAATCGGTAACAAGGAGGCAGAGACTGAAAATGATCACTGGAAAAACAAAGGGGGAAAGTCAGAATTTTTTTTTTTCGCCAAAGAGGGCAGGTAGAACTTGGAATGCTTCACCACAATAGCTATCCAGGCAGATACTGTGTCATTTCAGAGAGAACTGAACTGGTATGTAAAAGAAACATTTAGAAGGTTGCAGGCAAACGGCTAGTCGCTAATAGCTCCATTTGAAGAGCCTCGACCTGATGGGCTGAATCGCTTCCTTCGCCCCTGGGTATTTCCAAAATGTTTTTCATTCCAATTTTTGCCCCTGTACTTATTACCAACATTTTCTCTTTTGGTTTCAGATTTCTTGCAGATATATTTCAGCTTTTAATGTATTCCATTTGAATGACATGAATGAGAACCAAATTACAGGGCTGCTTCAGAAATAAACACAATAGCTAAATAATACTGGCATTGAGCAGATGAATTTCTTTGGGGCTTCTCCCGGTCTGTTGCTTTAGCAGAAACCCTGCTCACACTTGTAAATGAGGTTTCTGCCGAACTTCTGCCAACGTTAGGGCCCTGAGGAAATTCACCTCCATGATCTTCCAGTTGTTCTAGGCACGCATGATCAAATAAATACATTTTTGATAATAGTTTCATAGCTCGAAGATGATGCTCATTAATGACTTTCATCTACCCATTTACAGTTGCCAATCATCATCAGCTGGGATTGTAACTTCCGTTTGACGGAAATGGTCACCAGATAAAAGTACCAGGACAAATATTCACTTGACTTTGACGATCGATACGCTACCTCATCGTTTCTTAAGAAATCGTATTTTTCCCTTGGCTATGATTTATTTGAAATGAGTGAAAACCAGCATGTGTGAATTAACTCATACTGCAGGCAGCAAAGGCGATAAACATACACAATGCACAACTCAGGCATTTTAATGACTGTTTGCCGTAGTCATGGTAACAATGTTCCTGCTACATCACTTAGGCTGCTGCAGCAACCTGGTTGTTATTGACAATCCTTACCTGCGGTTATCTGTTCAGCCAAGGAATCAAGATTAGTTTCATCAGCTACTGCCAAAAGGTAAAAGGTCAAAGATTAATAAGGTTAGTATCCCCCGTTCCACGTGCTTCATTCCAAACCCCCACATTCCAAGTTAGCGATCTCAGTTGTTACAGGTCATGCAGATCATATCTCTTGACAAGCAGGCCCACAGATTATAATTGTCAGCCTTCAAATATTTTTATTCATCATCATGCATTACTTGCAAGGTGTTTTAAGCTTAATTTGAAAATCATGACTTTATTTTGTGTTAGAGCATTACTTTAAGCTGAAGCTGCACACAGAACGCACAGGTCTCTGCAGTTTTGACATCGATTTGATGATGTACCAGCAGTCTATCATTTCACCATTTCAGCAGGGCTGTAATAATTCAATGAAGAGACGAATCTAGAAAATGCTTTTCAGTTTCCCATGGACCAAAGAAAATGAGAACTCTCAACAAGACTCCAACCATATCCATTGAAAGCCCATGAATCCCACTTAAAAAAAAAATAGGAAGCAGATGAGAATACTGCATCTTCTTAAAATACATTCTGCTTAACATAATCTCACTGTGACCAGTTTACACTTTGCAATTGTGTCACTGTGTGATCAGCCCGTTCTGGACTCCAATGATGCTGCCTTACCTGGTTCCTCAGTGCCGATAGGCATTTCAAATCATGTGATTAATCAGCTGCTCACCCTCTCATCATTATCGTCGCTGATTTTAATATCCTTGCTTGTTTTGGAACATTTATTGAGAGTGGGAACCAGCACTCTGAGCAGAACACTGTTCAGGCGATTGAATTCCACTCAGGTGCTAGCTTGGGAGTAAAAGCAGGGATATCAACTAACAGGCGAAGAAAGAATGCACATTGATATAGCGCCTTTCACGTCTTCAGGATTAATTAAGCACTTTAAAGGGTAGTCACTGTTGCAATGTAGACAAGCACGACAGTCAGTTTGTGGACAGCAAGGTCCCACAAAAAGCAATGAGGTAAATGACTAAAAAAATCTGTTTTAGTGATGTTGGTTGAGAGATGAATGTTGGCCAGGACACCAAAAGAATAGTGCAGGGGATCTCATACATCCATTTCAACAGGCAAATGGTTTAATGCCTCATCCAAAAGACAACACCTTTGACAATGCAGCACTCCCTTCGTGTTGCATTGAAGTGCCAGACTCAAATCTCTGAAGTGGGGGCTTGACCCGCTGACTCAACGCAGCAGTGCCATCAATGAGCCAAGACCAATAGTTTTTAAAAAGCACTGATAAGATAAGAGGATGAGCATCTGATTAGTCAGTTACTTAAAATGCCCATCAGAGTTGAGCAGCACTAAACATGGGGGTTGGACTACAATGATCAGTGATCATCTGTGCTATACGCTGGAGCAATTACTATAATCAAATCCGACTCTACTAGTTTTCCCAAGTTATTTGACACAAAAACAATACAAGTCTTAATGAGCTAAATGGTACAGCACATCGACGGAATCAAGCTTATTCTAAAGAGCATCATTCTATTCAGGATCCACTCGAGGAAAGATAATCAACAGTGATCCTCTCAGTGCTGACTGAATGTGGAGTTACCCACAGTTCAGCAGCACATGGGTCAAAATATGCAGAAACTTTGTAACTATTAAAAATTAGTTGCTCCAATGTACAGCATTTGATTGAAACACCCACTCTGCCGAGTTAATAACCTCAGTCGCGGGGAGGTGCTAAGCTGAGATCAGGCATCCATCCAAGGGTGGCTATGAAGAGTCATCAACACGCCACTCCTTTTACATGGCTCCAATCTCGCTCGCTCAAGGGCAGCATGGGTGAATGGCTGGGAATAGGTTTCTGATAAGTGAATTGAATACATTACAGTTATGCCACCCATCCAAAAAGAAAAAGACAAAATGTCTCCTTTGAGACTACAAATTTGTAAAAATTTACTTCTGCAGTCGGTCCAACTTATTACCAAAGATTTGTTATTTTTCTGCACTTCCCCTCTAATGCTGAAGCACATGGATAGTCATATATCCTAGTCATACATAATCGGACCAAGTGAGCATTGCATGAGGCAGGACAGCGAGTGGTGGAGGCTATTGGACTGCTGGGGCTAGTACACAGAAGACTATCTTCTCATCCAACATCTTTATGCTGAACTGATGTCTTTTTGCACTGAGCTTTCAGATGAGAGGGAGAGGGCGGAAAAGAGTGGAATTAAATCAATATCTGTTTTAACTTGTCTGCTATTTCTTTTATCTAGGATTTGTCTGGTGAACTGAACTGAGTTCTCTGGTCCAGATAGTATGCAGTTCAGCAGGCCAAACTACTGGACATCGATCGTCCAGCTAGGAGATTAAGTAAGAATGCTACACCCTGGCTACTGTTAGGTTAACAGAAGGCATGACATGGGTTAAAGGCAGGGCTGTCCATATGTGCCCAATGTGAGATATTTGACATTTGGCATGTGTGTTCAGGTGTTCAGACATCATCAATAATGGGCATGCACAATTCTAAGGAACCAACAAAGGAAATCTATTTGAACCCTACTTAGTGGGCTACAATAACATGTAACTAATAACATACTGGCATGTGTGTCCAGGTGTTAAGTCATTGTCAATAATGAAACCCCATGATTAGGTTAAGAAGAGGAGAATTCGTTTGCACAATAAAGCAACAAAGGAAATCGATCTGAACCCTACTTAGTGGGCTGCAATAACATGTTCAAAATGGGCAAATTATTAGTGACTTCTTATTCATGATTAAGAAACCATGTCATTTACTAACTGATACAAGCCAGCAAAAACCTTATGTCTATAAATTTGTTGATTAAAAGGATTGTAGCAGGGACGCTGAGATGATCTGAGGTTCCAGCTATAAAAAGAAAACATTGCTACGTAGATGGAAAATACTGAGAGTTCTACCTAAATCCATGCTTTTAGATTTCCGTGTTTTAACAAAGTCCAGCTGATTGGCATCTCCAAACTGTTTGGTACGTTTTTCAGACATGCTCTGACGTCCAAATCCCTCTCGCTGGAAGGCAACGGCAGGATCGACATCTGGACTTAAAACACTGGAGAAACAGAAAAGCAGAATTCTTTATAAAAAGACTATAAACAAAGAATCAGTACGATAACTCTTAACTCTGTACTCTTGACAGCAGCTGTAGGGAGGTCAATGTTGAGTGGCACTGTCTTATTGAGGAAAGGCTCCAAAAGAATGTGTGTGTTTCTGTATCGTGCTTGCTCAATACTTTGACGAAGAAAGACACAAGATATGAACTGCTGCTTATCAAAATCTATACTTCGACTGAATCAGATTTAATAGACAAACTCCTGTCCTTAAACTGCACAAAGTAGTGTTGAAAATGTCATTTTCACTCTTGGCAGGAAAAGTGGCTTGCTGCGTTTGAACTCGTGTGTGATTACTTGCAACGTCAATCACAGAATATCCTGTCGTTGCATGTTAAATGAAGTTGTCTTGCAAAACACAATGCGGTTTTTATGGAATGCTGACCTTTTGCGGAGAGAAATTCTGCTCGAGTAAGTATAAAATCACCACAGAACAAACATTCAATAACTGCATGAAAAAAATGCAACCATATACACCATGCAACCTTGAACCACAAACTCCATCCTTGTATAGGTTTGGATGGTGAGAGAGAGGGAGTCATAGAGAGAAACGCACACATTAAGTAGCATTCAGGTGAGAGAGACACGTACACTGTAGAAGGGGGAGAAAAGAAAGACAGAACGATACCCTTCGAAGGAAGACACACACACACGCACACAAGCTTGCTGCATTGGCAAAGCTATTTGCGAAAAGGATGCATGCCAAGGTTGAGTGGTGGAGCTGGACTGATATTCTGGAGAACTGCTTAGTTACCTTGGTGATTGGCAAGTATTTATGCAGAACTTTCCATCAACTGATTAATTGGGTGTGATAGGACATGATTTGGTTGATTGCAGATGCTCTGTGGAAGGAGTGGGCTTCATGTTCTTAGAAGCAATTGATTGAAACTTGTATAAAACTCTCCCCATTCAAATCGTACTTTAAATTCTCATTCCAGCAACACAAACAGAAAGTGCTTCCTGCAGCCACCATTCCCTTTATTACAATAATAGAACTTCACATATTATGGAGGGAGAGTTCTTTTCAGAATATCTGCTTACAGGCTATGTATTAGTTACAATTATAATGCATAAAACGTGGTATTAAGGGACAAGTAACAGATAAATGCACCAAAATACCCATTTATTACATTTATTCCTAAGAATGACGTGTCAAATGACACTGTAAGCCGAGGGTGAAAATATTGTTTCATGCTTAACATAACCGACTTGCACAGAAATGAAGGGTGGAAATTTGCTTTTGATAATACAGTTAAAAGGTGCATCCTTAAATAGTTAAGACTGGACTTGCATCCACTACTTTATAAACAACACCGCAGAAACCTCTCTCGAACACTGGCACTCTAACAAATAAACTCAAGTGTTGAGTAGCTGGCCTGCTGTTGAGCAAATGTCCATAAGTGCAAGGATTTATTCCAAGCATTTACTGTAGACAATAGATACCTAGGAATGATTACAACATGATAAGCTAATCAATGAGTTTACATGGTCGTAAACTGGTTCCTAACCAGCATACGTGTTACAAAAATAGATCTTTGCTTTTAATCTACCAATTTTCTTTCGAGTCCTGAAAGCACTGAGCTTGCTGGCAGCACTTGACAAAGCTACCATTCTTCCTACACTTAAGATGGTGAGTGCTGGCAGGCTATCTTACCATGGAGATGATAACAAATGAGCACCAATCCAACAATCCACACGCATGCAACTTCCAACAGGAGTTACTGGATATTAATCAGGAACAGGAACCCTGGTTGATTGATCCCCCTCCTCCCTAGCCCAAAGTTCAGCATTTTAATCATTCCTCAATACTTCTGTTTTAAATTATATTATGTGCGCTCTAACTTAGTTTGAATTGATTCTATGTCATACCAATGTGGTCGACTTAATTGATGAGCAATACCATCCCCTCTACAGGGCAAATAACAAGTTTAGCAAGAAATCATGCTCAGTTATTTGCTTAGAAAGCTATGTCCAGTATGAATTATATGCCATTTGTTTTCTGAAAACATATCGTACATGAGGAAAATAGCTTTGAGATTAATCTCTATGAAAATCACAGCAGTGATCATAATTTCAGATATATACCACATGTGTGTAACAAAGTAAATATCACTCAAATTCAATAGGCTGACAGTTAACCAATAAGGGAATTAAGGGTTACGGGGAGAGGGCGGGTAAGTGGAGCTGAGTCCACGGCCAGATCAGCCATGATCTTGTTGAATGGCGGAGCAGGCTCGAGGGGCTAGATGGCCTACTCCTGTTCCTAATTCTTATGTTCTTATGATTAGTTGCACCCAGGTCGCCACTGAAGTACCAAGTTAAATATCATCAATTATGCTCTGCCACGGATTCTTACTTCTATCAATTTGTTGCTGAGCATCATTACTTGCAGTCATGGAGGTGCCTATAGCTGTTCCTCTAAGAATTTTTTTTTAAGTCTTCAATGATTTTTTAAATTATTATAGAAATGTTTGCTTAATTGTTTGCCATTTAGAAATGCGTTGAATACTCATCTGCAGTTGATGAAAAACTAGCTGGGAAGATAAAAGATTAAATATAAAAGGTCACCAAATGATGACTAAGTTAAGCTGTGAATTAGTTGGGGTTTTTTTGTTGAACAGGAGTCAGTTTAATTGTTTTTGAATAAACAGCTTTCAACACTAAGAATGTGCTATCACACACTCGGAGAGCAGAGTTTTTTTTAATGAAAACACATTATGACCCCTTTCCTCCTCTTGAAATATTCAAATGTAATTAATCCTCAGCCTCAATCTTCAATTGAAAAAGAATTCTGATCAAGGACCTACTGTTAACTTCTGAAGGCTTCTATCTCCTCTTCAAATTCAGAACAGATGTCTCTTGTTTATATAATGCTTTGTCCAAATGCACATGATTATCCCCACACTTGGTGGCAAAATCCTACCATTTACCTTCATTTCATCATTATCTCCTCCATTAATAGCAGGAAATTAAAAAACAACAGTAGGTTTCCTATGAATCCTTAGCACAACATTAGGATTTCAGCAGACTTTGGACTGTCCTGCACTTTGAACTCTCTGATGAACAATTCAAAAAAAAACCTACAGGTGTTCCCGTCCAGTTGTATAAAGAGGTCAATGTAATACTTGCCCACGCACACCAGAAGATTCCAAATTCAATGCCCAGTCAATGTTGAGTTAGCTTAGCGCAGCCAGGGCAGCATTGAGACACTACAATTGTCCTCAAAATTCTAGACTAGGAAAGGGGAAAATATCTGCCACAATTTGTGCTCCTGATCACTATCCAGTTACATGCGCTATAAACATAAGAAATAGGAGCAGGATTAGGCCATTTGGCCCCTCGAGCCTGCTCTGCCATTTAATATCATGGCTGATTTCATCTTGGCCTCAACTCCACTTCCCTTCCCGCTCCCCATAACCCTTTACTCCCTTATCATTCAAAAATCTGTCTATCTCCACCTAGAATATATTTAAAGACCCAGCCTCCACACCTCTCTGGGGTAGAGAATTCCAAAGATTCAGGACCCTGAGAAGAAATTCCTCCTCATCTCTATTTTAAATGGGCGAACCCTTATTTTGAAACTATGCCTCCTAGTTCTAGATTCCCCCATGAGGGGAAACATACTCTCTGCATCTACCCTGAAAAGCCCCCTCAGAATCTTATACGTTTCAATAAGATCACCTCTCATTCTTCTAAACTCCAATGAGTATAGGCCCAACCTGCTCAACCTTTCTTCATTAGACAACCCCTTCATCTCAGGAATCAACCTTGTGAACCTTCTCTGAACTGCCTCCAATGCAAAGTCTACATGTATGGAATCAGATGAAGACAGCATCGGCCTCAACTAAGATGTCCTCCATGATCAAATAATCTCTTGACATTCATTGTCAAGGCTCATACATGAAGAATGGTCAGTAAAGTGAGGCTCCAGAGGATTGCTGCAAGAGTCAGTACCTTCAAGAGAAGGGAGTAGGGAGAAAAGATCGCCAACTGATCCATTTCTTGAACACTTGTATAATAAAATCAAAAAGTTTACAAAAAGTACAAGCCTGGTGCATCAGGTAATGATCCCATGAATTAGAGTGGAAGAGACAAAACTGTGACAAGTTCACAGTGTCATCCAGACTTCAAGAAATCATCTAGAAATTCTTGATGCTCACGACAATTTTGCAACAGTCTCCGTGAGCTTACACAATATCAGTTATGCTTGCATCACACTCAGATTTTCAGGAATTCAGGCTCTGCTCAAACCGTAACGTATGTTTTGGTAAGTTTTAGGATGTGGTTTATTTATTCATCAGTGAGTTGACATGCCTCTGTGAATGCAGCAAAGCTGAAGTGTTTCAAAAGTCATCCCCAAGCCAACAATACAAGCACACAACCTATAATGAGACCTGTCGGTACCGACACTCTTAAGCTGAAGATCAAGCCTTTTTAAACTCAAAGGAAGATAAAAATGTTTTTCTTTTTCACAGAAGGTTCTTGTGAAATGTAAATAAATTCAATCCCTCTGAAGCTTTTCATCTTCCAGCTCATTAATTGAAGATGCAATTTGTGCATTATGTACAAACTGGGCCAAAGATTGTGGCCTCGTTGGGTGCGTACGATGTGCGCATGCACCTGAAGAGGCCTCGCAAATGCCGGTTCTTGAGACGTGATGCTGGCTTTTGCAATCTGTCAAAATTTCTTTTGACAGATCCAACGCATCCCCGCAGGAAGGACATCAACGGGGCAGAGATTGGACTATTTGCCCAACTCTTGCCCAGCGAATGTCCTTCAAACTCTTACGCCTGGTAAAACCAGGCATATAGCTTACTTTTACCAGCGTAAGAGTTCTAAAATATAGAAAAATTAAATTTACTAATTTTTATATTAAAAACTCTGTCCATTAAGGTAAGTTTATTTTTAACCCTATTAAAACACATTAAAAACATTTTTTTTCTAAAACATTTAATTAGATTCAATTTCAATTAATTTTAAATATGTAAAGTGTTTTTTTTATTGTGTTGTTTTTCTTGTTTTTTGCGGGGTATTCTCATTGATAGCAATGGGAGCTCGTGCAAACGGAGCTCCCATTATTATCAACGAGAATACTGCATAGTGATTGGTGGTCCAGGCCCACATGATTCCAGGATACGAATACGTACCTGAAGACATGTTCCCGTATGCTGGACTGTGAAACTAGGCCTCTGACCGGAATTCTACATTCCTCCAGGACCACCAAGTATTTTCATAAAAATGTTAAGGGTCGGAGGCGTTCACTCAAAGGAAGCCTCCGACCACAATTTCCCCCCCAATATTTTGATTATTACAGCAATGGGTCAGACACCAATGCTCCACCTCAGCAGTACAAAAACGTGGTTAGATCAGATGACCATTCTGCAAACATGCACAAGTTCTTGGCACCACAGAATGCCTTAAAAAGTAAATATGGCTTTTTTTCATTTAAATTACGAAGGGAGTTTCATCTGAGCTCCAGAGTTTTGAATTCTTTACAGCCAATGGGCTTGGTGAGCGATGGTCTTTTTGTGTGGTGTATGAAACAAAATGAATGGTATCAAGAGTTGATGGTGTTATTCAGACTCCAAGTAATCATGTTAGTTATTCTTGCAGGTCCCAACAGGCCATATTGCACTTCTGGCTGAAAGCAGGTACCAGTTTTAAGCCAAATATTATGAATTGAAATTATCTGTGTGATGACTCTGATGTAGATTATCCCTCACCTGTTGAGTCACAGTGCAACAAATCAGGAAGTCAGCTGAATAGGGCAGCTATCCAATGTGCCGTCACATCACACCAGTGCATCGGTATGCTGCGCTGGCACAACCTACAAGCCTTTATTAGGCACTTCAGAAGTATTAAGAATTTAAAAAAAAAAATCAATATTGCTTAAAAAATCATGTACACAAATCACAATATTAGCAGGTGGTTTACATAATGTTCAAGGACATGTCCAATGGGAAATTAACTTATCGCTGCTTCAGGCATTCCATGATATCGCAACTGCTTATATCATTGCTTGGAAATCTTAATGGACATAGTTACAGTAGAACTAAGGTACAATGCTGTCTAATAAAATTAGTCAAAGAGTCTATAAATGTCCACCGTGACATTTCGAAGCTGATTTGTTATATGCACAAAATGTGTGCTGAAATCTAAAATAATTAAGAAACTAGCAAGAAAAATAGCATAAAATCTCTCGTGTCAGGCCTACCAAATCACATTTTAATTTTATGCAAGTGTCGTGGAAGAGCTCTGGGTAACGTGGTTGTAAGCCCTACAGAGCAAATGGATTCCACACAGAGGCAAAAGGCTTTCGGGTTCTGTGCTGATTCAGCCAATCTTGGTGGCGGGGAGGGGTCGTGTCAATAATTACCCACAGCATCCCCAAACAAGAGTGAGGAGTTGAAGTGGAGGGGAAACAAACCAAAAAAATCATAGCTCGGAGTTTTCCCTTCTGATCTCTGTCAAGTGGCCTTTGCTGGAAAGTGCACGTGGAGATCAGTTAGGCAGGATGGATTCAGCTGTGATACTTCCATGTTGGAAAAAAACCTGCCAACATTCAGGAGGAATAGCTGCTGATGACCATGGAACTGTACACCAGCACATCAACACCTGTTTGGAGGAAAATAAAGGAAATGGGGTTGATGTGGGGGGGGGGGGGGGGGGTGGTGGTGAGAGAGAGAAGTATCAGAGAGAGTTATTACAAAAATACCACCTGCTTTTATGGTACCTATTTTTGATCATAATCTTTTCATACAACATCAGTAACAACAGCTTGAAGGAAACCACCATTATTAAAAATGTCTATTAAAATGCGCTCTTACCCATCTGTTTTATCTTTATCAGGTTCTTTTATCCAAAGACCAGAAGTTACAGAATTCATTTCTTGATGATAACCCACAGATGACTGGTTGGCCAGTCGAGGAAGATTGCCAGGTGGTCTGTCATCCTCAATAATAACTATGTCGTCCTGGGTCATGTTCACCGTCGGAGACATATGGTAGTTGCCTGTTTACAGAAATGAGGATTTAGTACAATAATAACACACAAGTCGTGTGATGATCGACACTCACTTCATGCTGCATTATAATTGAAATTACAGGCACACACATTTCCGTTTCAATCCACTATTTTACATGTCTCAGATGGTATAAAACCCCATGTCCAAGTTAAGGATGAGAACGAATATTACTAATTTTAGCACTGAATCCCATTTGTTCACATGAAGAGAGAAACATGTTTTCCTTCACCAAATGAATTTATAATTATCTTGCTCAGTTTGGAAACATTAATGTATTAATGAATGGAAGGCTGCGCTCATTCTGTACCATTCTTTTTGATCTTGGCTATGCTACTGGGAGAGCTGTGAAACAGCAGCAGGATACCTCTCCACAGGGAGGGAAAGAAAGAACAAGAAAACTAAAAAGAAAGGGGTGTAGCGATGACAAGCAGTCAACCCAAACCACTGTCAAACACCTCTTAACAGCTGGCTCAATAGCAGCACAGTCAGAGACCCAGAAGCAGGTTGTTTGCACACCTGTCTTCTTGGCTGGGAACTGGTGCATCATTGTTTGGGGGGCGGGAGGGAGGAAGAGGAGGAAACAGGAGAAAATAACTGATTGGATATGTGTTAGATTGGATATGTTTCACAAGGAGCATACATGCTTAATGTGCCTAATGTTTTTTTTAAACATTAAACTCCAACTGCAGACCTCAGCTTCCCTTTGGTATATTTAATACCTGCAATATTTTTATTGCACTATTATATAACAGCTCAAAAGGTCACTTGCACCAGCCTCAAACTGGAAGGCATGGCAGTAATGGCTTCATGTCAGTCCGGGCAAAACGTGCCACTACCTAGAAAGAAGTCACGACTGCAGGAGGTAGAATGTGGACTCTCCGAATCTTACTAAAACTGACCTGACCCTCCTTGCTTTAAAAAAACCCAAAAAATGGTAGTTTATTTTACAAATTATTAGCGGTCACAATTTTATTTCAACAGGATTGCTTCTTTCAGATATTTAGAAAGAAAAGTCAATCACTTAAATACAATGAACAAAACAAAACAAAATCTCAAACTGTGTGTAGTTGTCTTTTAAAATATTTCAGTTGAAACATTAGGAGGAATCAAGCACGTTCTTGTTTCTCTGGGCCAAGTCGGCAAAAGCCCAGGGCCCTATGCTTCTCATGGCCTCGTTGGCTTTCACAGAATGAGAAAGTGGTGGTTGAAGTCTTCAGCAAACTGGCCAACAGGTTAGGGTTATGGTTACAGTATGTAAATGAACGATGGACACCTACTTGACAGTAGCGTAAATTATTTTTGCTTACATCATTAAAATCATACAGATTAGTTAAAACATTGGACATGACCAAATTATTCAGCTGGATTTGACAATAGGAAATTTATAATACCAGAGGAGTCAGCTTCCAACCGATCAAATTGAACTTTTTCATCCCTGACTTATTGTGCAACTTCAAATTAACTAATAGCTTAAATAACTAACAGACACTTTTCTCTCTCTTTCTTTTCTCTCTCCTCTACCCCCCCAACCAAAAAAAAATGTATGGTTAAATAAATCACTTCAGTCAAAATAAGCTATGTTGAAATTCATATATAGATCAGGCTAACTTTTGGTAGCACTACTCTATTAGAAACACCAAATGACTCTCATTTCATTTCCTCGCCAACCATCTGCCACCTATAAACTTGTTGGATACAGAGGAGATTTCTCATTGGGTAATTCTCAGTCTCTGTCATAGTACTGAAGTGCAAGATTCATACCATCTCAGGGGAATGGATCATGCCATGGAAAATGTCTTCCACTGATTAGTTTAAGTCTCTGTTCTCCCCTGCCGTGTTAAGATTGATTGCCTGTAATAAGCAGGTAGTGTTCTGAATAAAACTCCAATGTACCTGCTTAATACATAATACATCAAAATAAAAATGAGTCAGTTGATCCACATGTCTCTGAAAATGTTTGATTTTATTCATAGACTTCTGCTTGTAACTGGTCCCTTCTTGTGGGCTCATAACCTAACTGTGTTTCTATTTTAACTGTCTTTAGAAGCAATTCAGTGGGTTGGGAGGGGGGAGGCAGGAAGAAAGAGAATTAAAGAGGAATAATTTGCCAACATTTGTTGTAAACTTTCAAATTTTAAATGTTCCACAGACTGAGGCAATTTAAAATAGATGCTCAAGTTTGCAGTGGCTGAGAAAAAAAACGGCCGATGTCTACTGACATGTGGCTGCTGTGGCACAAAGACTCCACCTGAGCAGACATATCTTAAAGACATGCAACAGTACAGTGGCATGTGCTTGGGTCCCAATGCCTGGAAGCCACCTTGGGTAAAATTACAACCTGCTGGCTTGTTACTAGCTCAATCAGTGGTTTTACTGCACAGAGCTTCCAGATTATATTCAGCCAACACCGAAGGGCTGAAATGAAGGGACAACCTTTCTCATCAGTTTTGATGCAGTGCCTCTGATGTATTGTGTGGGGGGGAAAAGAGCCTATATAAGCTGCTTTCTGGGGGTGGGGGGGGGAAAGAGAGCTTTCTGGGAGGGGTGGGGGGGGAAAAGAGTCCATATAAGCTGCTTTCTGGGGAGTGGGGGGGGGGAGAGCCTATATAAGCTGCTTTCTGGGGGTGGGGGAAGAGAGCCTATAGAAGCTGCTTTCTGGGGGTGGGGGAAGAGAGCCTATATAAGCTGCTTTCTGCTGCGGGGGGGGCGGGGGAAGAGCCTATATAAGCTGCTTTCTGCCGGGGGGGGGGGGGGAAGAGCCTATATAAGCTGCTTTCTGCGGGGGGGGGGGGGAACTGCAGGAAAACAAATCTGACAGTAAGTGCTGCCAACTCTATAAACGAAGTTAAATGGATGTTTCCTCGAAAGTTGCTACTTCAGTTTCCATAGATAATTGGAGCAGCATGGGAGCAGGTTACTTTCTGCTTTCTGCCAAGAATTATGCTTGGCATCTGAAAAAGGAATAAAAATCTGCATACTCAATGTAAAAATGTCTTGAAGTAGGCTTCAGCTTGAATTTTCTTTTGAGCATATGCCCAAATATTTGCGCCTTCGATGCTCGCATAAAAATAACTTATTTGTAATTTTTACTTTTCCCAGAATGAATTCAATGGTGGCTCAATTCAAAAGCAGCTTTCATTTTATAGTCTCATCTGAGGACTGTGGTGTATGTGTCTAAATGAGACAGTGGATAGGAGATGGCATTTGAATCCTAGGATTTAACTCCTTGAGAAAAATAGGTCACCTCCACCCGATGTGAGGAAACTTGCTCCTGGCCATTAGCGATTACAAAGTTAAAGAGTTTGGATAATCCTGCCTTGTAACGGTATTCCACATGAATCTATTTTCTAACAGTAAAAGGGAGCAGTGCTGTCTTATGGAGTCACATTCGGTAGCTGCAAGGGGAAAGTAAATGCCACAAGCATCAGTTGCTTGCCAACACTGTCCTGATGCCAAGGGAATGTAGGCACCTGCAAATGCCTACTCTGTGTAAAAGTACAGAGTTTCTCAGATTTTTCCCCCATCTTCTCACGACAATTTGAGTAGTTATTCTGAAGTACATGCAGGGGGAAAAAAATGAAGAGTTAAGTTTGAAAATGGTGACTGGGGCAACAATTCATTTGTTGAATAAAGTTATCAAGATTAGAAAGTTCACAGTCACAAACTTTTGTTCTCCCCTAATCAAATTGATTTTGTTCAGTCATGTTTATTACCAAGTCCACTGTAGAAACATTTCTGTAGCTTAATTTATGAGTTTCTGTGTAGTTACCAAGTACAAACAGATTATGACTTTATTTTTACTGTTACAGAGCAGTGTCATTTTCCAACTATTATCTAAGTTTTTTTTGAATAACAGACTGCGTCTATAACTGCAGAGCCTGCAGTTAGAATACAATTTTGGCAGCTCCAGACTTTTCCCGATATGCACAGAAAGGTGTAAAGATCTCCAGCAAGCTTGTTGATTGCAGGATTTCCAAAGAGCAGTGAGACCGGACGAAAGGTCATTCACCTGAAACATTACCTCTGTTTCACTCTCCACAGATGCTTCCTGACCTGCTGAGTATTTCCAGCATTTTGTTTTTATTTCAGATATCCATCATCTGCAGTATTCTACTTTTGTAATAGAATACAACATGTTGCATACTAAAGTACAATTAAATGGGAAATGTGTTTTTTCTCATCACACACCTAAATAATTGTCACCAAGGCTTCACCCCTGGCTATCTTTGTAACCACCTCCAGCCCGACAACCCTGAGATCTCTGCACTCCTTCAATTCTAGTCTTTTGCGCACCCTCGCTTTTCTTCGTTCCACCATTGGCGGCCATGCCTTCAGCTGCGTAGGTCCTAAGCTTTGGAATTCATTCCCTAAACCTCCGAGCCTATCTATCTCACACTTTCCTCCTTTAAGATGCTCCTTAAAACCTACCTCTGTCACCTTTCCTAATATTTATATATGTGGCTCGGTGTCAAATTTTGTTCGATAATCACTTCTGGAGTAGCTTGGGAGGTTTTACTGCATTAAATGCAAGTTGTTGTTGTTGTTTCACGAGACTAAACTTAGCCAAAATGTAGCCATGCTAACTCAGGACCCTTTCAAGGTTGGATCGCCTGAAAATGGTGATGACTTATGATACGTCCTTACTACACAGTATAAATGCACACAAGGCCCATGCTTGAGAGGTCAGTCTGTGACCTGTCCTTTATTCCTTAGCACTCAAGTGATGAAGGTGGGTGGAGCTTCCCCTTTTATACCTGAAGGTCCAGGTTAGGAGTGTCTCCCACCTCGTGGTCAGTGTTCTCACGGTGTACAACTTAGGTCAGTTTATACATGGGTTACAATGCTGGATGAATACATCACCTCCCCCCCCAAAGTCTTATTGGGATCACAGGTTGAGTCTCTCTGGTGGTTTACGCTCCCTTGTAGAGCGCCTGAGTTGGGGCTCCGGTTGTTGGGCGCTGGCCTGAGTGTCTGCTGTTTGCAGTGCCTCAGGCCTGTCCGGACTGCCCACAGTGACTGGGCTCTCCTCCCTTTGGCTCCGGTGTTCAGTCACCTGTGGTGGAGTGAACTCTATATCGTGTTCTTCCTCTGCTTCTTCTATGGGGTTGCTGAACCTCCTTTTTGTTTGATCCACATGTTTGCGGCAGATTTGTCCATTGGTAAGTTTAACTACCAGAATCCTATTTCCCTCTTTGGCAACCACAGTGCCTGTGAGCCATTTGGGCCCTGCAGCGTAGTTGAGGACAAAAACAGGATCATTTACATCAATACATCGCGCCCTCGCATTCCTGTCATGGTAGTGATATTGTGACTGGCGCCTGCTCTTGACAATTTCTTTCATGGTGGGGTGTATAAGGGATAATCGGGTTTTGAGCATCCTTTTATTTAGTAGCTCTGCGGGTGGAACCCCTGTGAGCGAGTGTGGTCGGGATCTATAGGCCAACAGGAGGCGTGATAAGCGGGTTTGTAGGGAACCCCCTTGGAGCATCCCCTGTTTGATTATCTGCACTGCTCGTTCTGCCTGGCCGTTTGAGGCCGGCTTGAACGGTGCCGTTCTAACATGGTTAATTCCATTGCCTGCCATGAAGTCCTGGAATTCAGTGCTTGTGAAGCACGGGCCATTGTCGCTGACCAAGATGTCCGGTAGACCGTGGGCGGCGAACATTGCCCCTAGACTTTCTACCGTGGCAGAGGAATTTAAAATGTCACACTTGATCCATTTGGAGTAGGCGTCTACTACAACCAAAAACATTTTTCCCATGAAAGGACCTGCGTAGTCTACATGGATGCATGACCAAGGCTTGGCGGGCCATGGCCAGGGGCTAAGGGGGGCTTCTCTGGGCGCATGGCCCAGCTGGGCACACGTGTTGCACCTGCGAACACAAAGTTCCAGATCTGCGTCTATCCCTGGCCACCAAACGTGTGACCTGGCAATTGCCTTCATTGTGACAATGCCCGGGTGCTCATTGTGGAGTTCTCTGATGAACACCTCTCTGCCCATCTGGGGCATGACTATGCGGTTTCCCCACAGTAGGCAATTTGCCTGAATCGAGAGTTCATCCTTGCGCCTGTGAAATGGTTTAAATTTCTCAGGGCATGCCCTGTACGTATGCTGCCCAGTCCCCATTCAGGACACATTTGTTGACTAGAGACAATAGCGGGTCTCTATTTGTCCAGACTTTAATCTGACGGGCTGTCACGGGTGAGCCTTCGCTTCCGAAAACTTCAACAGCCATGACCATCTCAGCAGCATGCTCGGTAGCCCCCTCAGTGGTAGCTAGTGGGAGCCTACTGAGTGCATTGGCGCAGTTTTCGGTGGCCAGTCTGTGCCGAATTGTGTAGTCATAGGCGGCTAACGTGAGTGCCCACCTCTGTATTTGGGCCGATGCGTTTGCATTTATGGCCTTGTTGTCGGCCAAAAGGGACGTGAGGGGTTTGTGATCTGTCTCCAGCTCAAATTTCCTGCCAAACAGGTACTGGTGCATTTTTTTTACCGCATATACACATGCGAGCGCCTCCTTTTCTACCATCCCGTAGCCCCTTTCTGCCTGGGACAGACTCCTGGAGGCATAAGCTACCGGCTGTAACTGACCCTTGGCATTGACATGCTGCAACACACACCCAACACCACAGGACGAAACATCGCACGTTAACACATGTTTCTTATATGGGTCATATAGCGTTAACAGATTGCTGGAACATAACAAATTGCGTGCTCTATTAAAAGCCCTTTCCTGGCTGTCCCCCCAGACCCATTTGCGTGGGAGCACATGTAGCGGCTCTAGCAGCGTGCTCAATTTGGGAAGAAAGTTACCAAAATACTTCAGGAGCCCCAGGAACGAACGCCGCTCTGTCGTGTTACGGGGTCTGGGTGCTCTCTGGATCGCTTCCGTCTTGGATGCAGTCGGGCTAATCCCATCTGCTGCTACCCTCATCCCCAGGAATTCTACCTCTGGAGCTAGGAAGACGCACTTCGCCTTTTTCAGTCTCAGACCTACCCGGTCCAGTCTGCGTAGCACCTCCTCCAGGTTGTGGAGGTGTTCTTCAGTATCGTAACCCGTAATGAGGATATCGTCCTGAAAAACCACCGTCCCTGGAATCAACTTGAGGAGGCTTTCCATATTTCGTTGGAAGATCGCGGTGGCCGAGCGAATCCCGAACGGACATCTGCTGTACTCAAACAACCCCTTGTGTGTCGTGATGGTGGTCAGCTTCTTCGACTCACTCGCCAGCTCCTGGGTCATGTAAGCTGAGGTCAGGTCCAATTTTGAAAAAAGTTTGCCACTGGATAGCGTCGCAAAGAGGTCCTCCGCTCTCGGTAGCGGATACTGGTCTTGGAAAGACACCCTTGGGGCCTTGTAATCGCCACATATCCTGACCGACCCATCCGCCTTGAGCACCGGCACAATCGGGCTCGCCCAGTCACTGAATTCGACTGGCGAGATGATGCCTTCCCTCAACAGGCGGTCCAATTCGCCTTCTATCTTTTCCCGCATCACGTACGGCACCGCTCTGGCCTTGTGGTGTACTGGTCTATCGTTCTGGTTTATGTGAATCACTACCTTGGCCCCCATGAAAGTGCCAATGCCGGGTTGAAATAATGAGTCAAATTTGTCCAGGACCTGTGAGCATGATACTCGCTCCACAGAGGAAATTGCATTGACATCGCCCCATTTCCAGTTCATGACAGCAAGCCAACTCCTCCCCAGTAGTGCGGGACCGTCCCCTGGGACAATCCAGAGTGGCAACCTGTTCACTGAATCTTTGTGGGTCACGACTACCGTAGCGCTGCCTAGCACCGGAATGATCTGCTTTGTGTAAGTCCGTAGCTGTGCGTCAATCGGCGATAATTTTGGCCTCCTGGCCTTGGATGCCCACAACTTTTCGAACTGTTTGATACCCATCAGGGACTGGCTGACACCCGTGTCTAACTCCATTGATACTGGGATGCCATTGAGGAGCACTTTCATCATTATCGGTGACGTCCTGGTGTATGAACTGTATACGTGCTCCACATGAACTCGCTGAACTTCAGCTTCCAGCGATTTCCCCCAGTGTCCATTTCTGCAATTTCTGCAGGTATTTTGCTCATCTCTGCAAACTCCGGCTGAATGTATGCCTCCACGCCTCCAGCATGAGTTGCGGTTTGAAACAAAAGGTCCCTTGCCAGTCGATCGTCCCTGACTGCCCGTTATTGTCCTTGAGTGCACCATTAACAGGTGTTGATGGCCCCATTACTGGCCGCATTGTCCCTTGCAATGGCGTGAATCGCTGTTCAGCTTGCCATTGTCTCTGTCGAACTCCCCCTCTGGGTTCGACTACATGTTGGGGCATGCCTGACTGCCCTTGTCTGCCTGGAGAAGTGTGTGCTGCTTTAATAATGTTGAATCTCTGTCCCAACCATTCCTTAACACAGTATCTCTCGTCTGTTCTGCTAGTGGCCATGCTCACGTGGTTTAAATCCCAGTTTCTTGTCGCCATTGATACGTCCTTACTACACAGTATAAATGCACACGAGGCCCATGCTTGAGAGGTCAGTCTGTGACCTGTCCTTTATTCCTTAGCACTCAAGTGATGGAGCTTCCCCTTTTATACCTGAAGGTCCAGGTTAGGAGTGTCTCCCACCTCGTGGTCAGTGTTCTCACGGTGTACAACTTAGGTCAGATTATACATGGGTTACAATGTTGGATGAATACATGACAACTTATTTGGCTGTATTACCAAATAAACCAAACTACAGTATGGTTTCTTTTTAGTAAATTAACTTCCAGGGAGGGGGAGGGGGGGGGGGGTGTTGGGGGTGGAGAAGGAAATTAGTTGGGCACTCAGAGGAAGTGAAATCATTCTAGTAAAGGTCAATAGGATTTAAAACACCTTCAACCAGTTCCAGCACAAAAACTGATCACTTATTAAAGCTTGCGGTGACAAGGATTCAGGATGCAAGTCTACTGGTGGTCACTATTACATGATAAACGACTGAGAAAATGATTGCAAACACAATAGAAAAGCTATATGGTTGTAGTCACTTTTTCCCCCTGTAGGACTGGAAATATCAGCTCAACTGCACACTGCTGCACAAATGAGAACATATTAGCGATTTACTAAGACTTTAAAAAAAAGAAAAGCCTACGGGTTTTAGACAAAGGACTGCTTTCCGACATGGCTATGCAAACGTTCATTAAATCTATTGATGTGGGATTGCTTAAGGAATGTACTGTTCATAAAGACATCTGCCTCCCACATCTGAAGAGCAGCATTTTTGAATATCATATGACTACTGCCATAAGACAGAGATAAACTTAATAAGTATGAATCCTATAAACTTGAAAAATAAGCAAATGACAATAAACTCCTCCACCCTTCCATTTTTACCAACTCAATTTTCTATCACGAAACAATGGGATTCTTTCACAAGTAGGCACGTTGGGAACACAAATGCGTATGTATCCATAAACATCAAATCACTTTATTAGTAAGTTTAAAACTGACTTAGATTTTCCCAAACACAAACAACTGGGTTCTTGTTTCGAAAATCTCAAAAACAATTCCTAACCTCTGCTAAATTAGAGGGGAAAATCTTAACCAAGGTCCCATTCCTGATCATTAGAAGAACATAAGAATTACGAGCAGGATGAGGTCCTATGGCTTCTCGAGCCTGCTCCGCCAGTCAATAGGATCAGAGCTGATCATCGACCTCAGCTCCACTTTCCCGCCCGATCTCAATATCCCTCGATTCCCCTGGACTCCAAACGATGCAGTGATTTCCAATGAAAAGTGAATATGTGTACTTGATCATGTTCCGCTGTGGTGCCCCTCCCCCCGCCACCACAGTTGAATAAGCCGTCTGCCCGTCAACGTCTCGAATCCAGAAATGTCAATTTTCCGCATTTAATACAGAGACCCTGAGCTTTCAAGTGAGCTTGGGTTTCTGAGTGACCTTAGATGTTTTTCCAGACAATATTGCTTATAGGCAGAATTTTATTCCGTTTCCTGTACCATCAAAACCTCACTGTCACGTACCCATTCTGCAATATTTCAAACAAAGATGTTCTTAAATATTATTTGAGTACAGCTGGATCCTGATGTAATGTTATACTCAATGAAGATTCCCATGCACAGCAGATGAAAAATAACAGGCTGACAAATCTGTACAATATCATCTGTTGAATCATTCATTCAGCAATTCAATCTCAAGAACACTTAAGGATAGTTAACACCAAAAAACAATTAAGCTAAAATGAGGCTACTGTCTCCAGCTGAAGTCTAGCAATGTGGTTGAGTTCACCTGATCAAACTGAGAATAATGAAACAGATGAATCATAAAGAATACACTACACTATCACCATCAAGACACTACACTCAAGCAGCAGATTGTTGAACTCGAGAAATACCTCAACGCATTACACAGCACAGAGGACGAAGAGAAAGTTTTATATCAAATGTTACAGAACATGGGTGCACCTGGCGAGGAAGCAAGGGAACAGCTGGGAAAAGGTGACAAGAAAAGGTAAAATGAGTCAGGCAGTCAGGTTGAGCGACCACTGGGGCTGAAGCTAACCAATTTCTTCTGAAATGTGAGGAATTAATTGAGAATCGGTCTTTGACCGTCGTTTCTGAAGGAAACAAGTGAGTTAGAATCACAGAAATTACAACACAGAAGCCGCCATTCAGCCCATCACTTCTGGAATAGCATTAGTTCAAGAGCTAACACTGTTCCAGAAGTGATGGGCTGAATGGCAGCTTCTGTGCTCTAATTTCTGTGCTATCAACCCTAATTTAATGTCCTTGCCTTATCCAACCCTTATTCTTCCCCCCACTCCCCCACCCAAATGTCTTTATAGGCTTCTTCACCAAATACTTATCCAAGTCACTTTTAAATGGTTTTATAATGTGCCTCAATAGTAACTTCCGGTAAAGCAATGCATGTTCTCAAAACTCGGAGAGAAAAAATTCTACTGACTCCCACCTTCAAACTTCTAATAGAAATCCTCTCACTGATTAAGCAACCAATGCGAATTCTCTTTCTGTCGCTCTCAAAATCCCTTTCATCATTCTAAAGACCTCAAAAAAAACATAGAAATGAGAAGATATTTTTTCCACACCGCAGATTATTAGAACACGGAACCCTTTACTGGTCGTGGATACTGAAGCAGAGACTACAACATAATAGGGAAGGGAATTGTACAAATATTTGAAAAGGAAGAATAAAAAAAGTGTTGGGGGAAAGACAGGAAAATGAACTGAGTAGACAGCTCCAGTTGAAGAGTTTGTACCGGCACAGGCTCTATGGGCCAAATGGTCTCCTTCTCTGCTGTAATTTCTATGATTCCAAGTGGCTTTGTAAATCGGATTCCTGTTCATGGAAAGCAGTGTGCTCCACAGTGATGTGCTCCACAGTGGGAAGTGGTTTGGCACAAGGAGGTACTATGCTAAAATAGGTCCACATTTATCTGAAAATAGTTTTATATTCACAATGAGGCACCAGGAGAGCAACATCAAAGCGAAGACCTCCGACCTCAGATCACCGTTGTTCTCATTTTACATCTGCCAATCTAACACCAATAAATCTGCTGCTGATTGCAGGCCCGAAGGAACAATTTGGCAACTCCTTTCACATCGTGTTGCACAGTCGGCAGCGAGACAACTGTGTGCCGACTGCCGATGTCCCACCACCAGTAGAAAAGTGACTCTTCCCCCTTGCTGTTTAATGTTGCACATATCGTTCAGCAAAAAAAGATCATGCTACAATCTGCTGCTTTCGAAAAGCATGTGAAATTCTTCCCTTCTTTGTAATTATGTACTTGCCTGATTACCCTCTCCCACAGGTTTCTTTTGTTCATCTCTTAAAAGATGTAAGATGTGCTCATTTGTCTTCCTAACATCAGTCAGCACTCCTGTCAGTTCTTATAATTAAGCAATGCACATGCCATTCATTATAGTATATTGTACAAGTTAACTTAGGAGCGGGTAACATTCTTCATCATGTAATTATTTAAAATACTCTGTTTGCCTTATACATATTGTCGTCTTGCAATCCAGTTGCCAGAATACAAGAGCTGAGATTCTTCCTGCTGCCAGAGATAAGCAGCATCTCTTCAACAACTTGTATTTATATCTTCAGCAGTAAATACTCAAATGATATCAAATGAAATAGTTACGTCCCCAGCGCACCCCCACCCCAGAATGTTCAAAATTATTAATTGAATTGAACATCTACTCTAAAGCATAACTACCTGCAGCATTATATGTACAATAAACATGACAATAAATAGCTGGTACCGGATTAGATCTGGAATTAAATTGGTTTTCTGACATCATAAACCACAAGAATAAAGAAAGCTGTTTACCGATATCTGTAGAATGAGAAAATGAAATTATAGCTGTGTAACATAGTTATAGTATTAACATAGTTATACCTGTAGTAATATACTAACAGTTTCAGGCAGAAGACGACTGTTGGTCTATCCAGCCCATCTATACACAGTATTCCTTGGTGTATTTCTAATAACCCTGAATCCCATTTATTGACAAGAATCTCCTTGAACCCCATTAACATTTCTTGGTCCACCACCCGTGCTGTTAATCTGCACCGAAATACTCATCACTCTTTTGGAAGAAAAAAAGTCCCTCCTGTTTTCTTTTGCTGTCCTCGATTTCTAAATATGAACCCCCTTGTCCTTAACTTCTGTCCATGACAGAAAAGCTTACTTGGATCCAATTTGTCCAAACATTTCATTATTTTAAACACCGTTTGTCATCTCCCCTTTGTGTCTTCTTTATTAAAGAGAAAAAAAAACACAGCTTTCCTCACACATCATTCCTTTAAGTTCTGGCATCGACCATGCCGCCCTTCTCTGACGATTGCTGTATACAGGATATACAAGTGATTTGGACAGAAACAAAGCTCTCACCGCATCCTGAGATCCACACTCAACGCTATGCTCCGTCACATGCACACTCTGGAGCTCTCCCTTCATTAGCACCGACTCACTCCATGTCTAAGCTGTCCTGGTCCACAGTTCCATTTCAACCTTCGCTTTAACCAAAAACGTTTTTCCTTCCTTTCAGGTGTCAAGGATCGTAAACATCAACAACTCTTGGACACCAACGCCCCTCCGGAACCTTCTCCCCCCCCACACTTTCCTCTGACACCATTCCTTCTTCCAATCTCATCCCCTGCCATGTTTTCACTATCCCCTCTATGACCCCTAATGATCAGTCCTCAGCAAAGGTCTGAGCTTCATCCCCTCACTGAATATCGAGCTCGGCACAATGCTGAGCTCTTTTTCCACCGCCTTCGCCTCCGTGCCCACGTCTTCAGCTAGGAGTCTTCCCCCCGCACAGTTGACCCTTTCTTCCGTTTTCAGAATTCACGCTCTACTTGGACCCCTCCCTCTGGCCTCTCTAGATCTCGTCATTGTAAACTGCTAACGGGACATCGGCTGTCTCAATTTCTCTGCTCCCCTCACTTACTCCAAACTACCTCCCTCTGAACTTGCAGCACTCCGCTCGCTCAGATCCAACCCTAACCTTGCCATCAAACCTGCTAACAAGGGTGGTGCTGTTGTTGTTTGGCGAACCGACCTCTACCTTGCAGAGGCTGATCGCCAACTCTCTGACACCGCCTCCTGCCTCCCCCTGGACCATGACCCCACTACTCAACATCAATCCATCATTTCTCAGACCGTCACTGACCCCATCTCCTCTGGAGATCTTCCCTCCACTGCCACCAACCTCTTAGTTCCCCAACACCGCACAGCCCGCTTCTACCTCCTTCCCAATATCCACAAATAGGACTGCCCCGGTAGACCCATCATTTCAGTCTGCTCTTGCCCCACAGAACTTATTTCTTCCTTTCTCGACTCTAATTTTTCTCCCCTTGTCAACACTCTTCCCACCTACATCCTCCAACGCCCTCCATCGCTTTAACAGTTTCCAATTTCCTGGCCCCAACCGTCTCCTTCTCACCATGGATGTCCAATCCCTCTGCACTTCCATCCCCCATCAGGATGGCCTGAGGGTGCTCCGCTTCTTCCTCGAGCAGAGGCCCAACCAGTCCCCATCCACCACCCTTCTCCTCTGCCTGGCTGAACTTGTTCCCACATTGAACAACTTCTCCTTTAACTCCACTCACTTCCTCCAAATTAAAGGTGCTGCTATGGCAACCCGCATGGGTCCTAGGTATGCCTGCCTTTTCGTCGGATATGTGAAACATTCTTTGTTCCAGCCCTACTCGGGGCCCCTTCCTCACCTCTTTTTCCAGTACACTGAAGACTTTATCAGTGCCATTTCCTGCTCTTGCCCTGAACTTGAAAATTTCATTCACTTTGCATCCAATTTCTACCCTTCCCTCAACTTTACATGGTCCATTTCCAACTCTTCCCTTTCTCGACTTCTCTGTCTCAATCTCTGGGGATAGGCTTTCGACCAGTATCCACGATAAGCCCACTGACTTCTACAGCTAACTACTCCATTCCATTCTCCCAATTTCTCAGTCTCTGTCGCATCTGCTCTGATGATGCCACCTTTCACATTAATGCCTCTGACATGTCTTCCTTTTTCCTTAACAGAGGATTCTCCTCCGCCGTGGTTAACATGGCCCTTGACCGTATCCGTTCTATTTCCCACACCTCTGCTTTCACCCCCTTCCCTTCCCTCTCAGAACCATGACAGGGTTCTCCTTGTCCCCACCAGCCTCCACATTCAACGGATCATCCCCCACCATTTCTGCCAGCTGCAGCGTGATCCCACCACCAATCACATCTTCTCCCTCCCCTCTCAGCATTCCGAAGGGACTGCTCCCTCGTGACATCCTGGTCCATTCCGCAGTCACCCCCAGCACCCCCTCCCCTTCCCACAGCAAGCGCAGGAGATGCAACACCTGCCCTTTTACCTCCTCCCTTCCCACTATCCAGGGTCCCAAATACTCCTTCCAGCTAAAACAGGGATTTACTTGTACTTCTTTCAATTTAGTATACTGTATTCGCTGCTCACGATGTGGTCTCCTCTACTTTGGGGAGACCAAGCGTAGATTGGGTGACCGCTTTGTGGAGCATCTCCATTCAGTCTGCAAGTGTGACCCTGAGCTTCCGGTCACCTGTCATTTTAATTCTCCACTCCATTCCCACTCTGACCTCTCCGTCCTCGGTCTCGTACACTGTTCCAACGAAGCTCAACGCGAGCTCGAGGAACAGCACCTCATCTTTCATTTCGGCACTTTATAGCCTTCTGGACTCGACATCTTAACCGCTGCCAACTCCCCCCAGAGCTTCTTTCTTTCTTTCTTTTTTTCTCCTTGCCTCGAATGGCAGCTGGTCATTATTCCGCCATTCACACCCTATCTTGACGAATGTTTTTCTAACTCCTGCCATGACCATTTGAATTTGGGCCATCATCCCTTTTTGCCTCTCCAATCTCTCCTGTCTTCCAGCCTATCACAGACCTTCCCTTTTGTTCGTTCTTCCCCTCCCCCTTTCAGTGCTTGTTAAGAATCCATTCTTTCCGAACACTCTCCAGTTCTGACGAAGGGTCATCGGCCCGAAACGTTAACTCTGCTTCCTCTCCACAGATGCTGCCTGACCCGCTGAGATTTCCAGCATTTTCTGTTTTTATTCCAGATTCCAGCATCCGCAGTATTTTGCTTTTGTAAACTTTACAGATACAGATAGCACCAAATTGGAGAGGGCAGTTCAAATAATAGAGGTTATGCCTACTAAATACAAAAGTATGTGGACAGGTTGGGACCAACCTCCTCAATGTCTTTGAGAAAGTGACTACACAAGTAGACTGTGATCGTAAGCCCTATGGCAATAGCGTGCCTAGACTTTCATAAATTCCACATGGAAGCATATTAATTAAACTTAAAGCCGTGGGAATGGAGGATAAACCGTGGGAATGCATCAGAAATTTGCTGAAAGGTAGAACACAATGGGTACTTGTTACAGGAGTTAAGTTGAGTTGGGGGGGGCGTGGGGGGGGGGGGGGGGGGGGAAGTACTCCTGTCAAGTGCCTTGGAACGTTTTGCTACATTAAATATGCTATATAAATACAAGTTGTTGTCGGCTCGGGTACCCCCGGGCTCAGTATTGGGACCACTACTGTCTTTAATTTACAACAATGACTTGGATTCAAAACTCGGTGCAGAGTGGTCAAATTCCTGAGGATAATAAACTTGGGTAGGGTGCAGGGGAATCGGAAGATACAGCTCAGAAATGACAGAGTTAGACAAAATATGTAAGTGGGTACAGCAATCGCAGATGACAATAGCAGCTGAAGATTCATGGGAGTAAAAAAGTGTCACCCAATGTTCCTTCCTATGTGAAGTGCTGCACATAGGAAAGAAAATTGGGTGACACAGGTATTCCATGTGTTAAAATAGTTTAGGATGAGGGTGAATGAGACCGAGTAATCTCAATAACCCCAATACTCAGCATGTCTGCCCAACGCAGACTAGCCATGAATAAAGCATATGGAATGTTGCACCACATAGACAAAACAGCTGAATGCAAGTCAGGGGAAGTTCTAATCAAACTGTAGAGTGTTCTGGTCAGACCACAGCTAGAGTATTGCATCCAGTTCTGGTCGTTGAGATATGAGGGAGACATGCAAGTGCTGGAGACCATGTCGAGAAAAACCACAGGGTTGATCCCTGAAAGGCTCTGAGCCACCTCCAGAGTCCACAAATGTTCTGCCTTCCCCTTTCTGTTCTTCAGTGACATCATGCTGTACCTTAGCGACATAATCTACTGGAGCCAGCTTCCACATGTACTCTGATAATACTGAATTCTACATCTCCACCACTCTTCTCAACACCTCCACTGCCTCTGTCTCGTCACACTACTTGGCGACTTCCAGTCTGGAATAAACTATAATTTCCAACAGATAAACATTGACAAGACCAAAGCCGCCACCAGCCTTCTGCCCCCAGTACAGACTCTGTATCCTCACCAGCGACTCAAACATCCTCGCTGGTCACTGTCTCAATCTGAACAAGATTGTTGGAAATCTCGGCATACTATTCCACCCTGGCCTGTGCTTCTGATCATACCCTCTGCTACTTCCACCTCAATAACATTAACCACCTCCACCCCTACTTCAGTCTATTTGACACCGAAACAAAACCCTCATACATGACTTTGTCTCCTTCAGACTCGATTACTGCAATGATCTCCCATCTCCTAGCCTCCATAAACTTCAGCTCATCCAAAACTCTGCTGTCTGTATCTTATCCAACATCAAGTCCCTCTCGTCCATCACCCTTGACGTCACTGACCTATGTTTGCACCCAGTTAGTAACTAAACCAGAGGCAAAAGGAAAATACTGCGGATGCTGGAATCGGAAATAAAAACAGAAAATGCTGGAAATCTCAGCGGGTTAGGCAGCTTCTGTTGGGAGAAAAACAGAGTTAACGTCTCAATCCCTGAAATTAAAAATTATCACCCTCACGATTACATCTCACCCTTATCTGTGCAAACGTTTCCAATCCTACAACCCTCCCCTGCCCCGCAACTCTCTATTCTTCCAACTCTGACCTTTTGTGCATTTACCCCCTTCTCACACCCCCATTTGTGTGCCTAGGCAACAAGCTTTGGAATTCCCTCCCTAAACCCTTCTGTTCTCCACCACCCTCTCTTTTTTCAGGAACTTTTAAAAGACCCCTCCTAATACCCAATATCCTAACTTTTGATCAAGTCTCTATAAAGCATTTGGGGCGTTTTTCTACATTGAAGGATCTATACGAATGTAAGCTTTTTCTGATGTTGATTCATAAGCAAAGAAATAAATTGAATCCCGAAAGTATGTTTGAGATTGCCACATACTCTAGAAGTAGGGAATTCACATTCATGCTTAGAAGAGGGAAGATGTGAAAAGAGTTTAGATTTAACTGTTTTATGCACAGGATACGGAACATATAAAATGGATTACCTTGGGAGGTAGTGGAAAAATTTAAGAGCAAACTGCATAAAGGTATTAGATTTTGGACCTGACTAAATGAACTGCTTAGTGTTTTCCAAAAGTGTACTTGCTTATTCTTGGATTGGCAAGCAATAACAACTGTGTCCCGCAGAGATCACTCTGTATATAAATGGCCTGCACTTGGTATACAGATGAAATTAAGCTCAGAGGTATAGTGAATTTTGAAGAGAAAAGAACATTGCAAAAGGAAATAGATAAATTAAACGAGTAGGCAGAACAATAACATACAATTTAGCAAAGAAAATGCAAGGTCGTACACATTTAATATAAGATTGACATCTGGGAATACAATCTAAATGGGGAACTATGTTGGGGGGGGATGGGGTAGATGGTAGATGAACAAAAGGATTTACGGACTCGGAACATGAGCCATTAGAATCATACAGAACGGAAGGAGGCCATTTCGGCCCATCGTGTTCGCGCCGGCCAACCAAGAGCTATCCAGCCTAATCCCACTTTCCAGCTTTTGATCTGTAGCCCTGTAGGTTACGGCACCTCAAGTGCACATTCAAATATCTTTTAAATGTGGTGAGGGTTCCTGCCTCTGTCACCTATTCAGGCAGTGAGTTCCAGACCCCCACCACCCTCTGGGGGAAGAAATTTCACCTCCTATATTCTGTAAACCTCCTACCAATTACTTTAAATCTATGCCCCCTGGTTATTGACCGTCTCCCCCGCGCCGCCCCCCCCCCCAGCCCCACCACTCCGCCAAGGGAAACAGGTCCTTCCTATCCATTCTATCCAGGCCTCTCAATCAGGTCTCCCCCAAGCCTCCTCTGTTCCAAAGGAAACAGACCCAGCATCTCTAATCTTTCCTCATAGCCAAAATTCTCCAGTCCAGACAACATTCTTTGTAAATCTCCTCTGCACCCTTTCCAGTGCAATCACATCTTTCCTGTAATGTGGTGACACACAGTACTCCAGCTGCAGCCTAACCAGTGTTTTATACCGTTCAAGCATAACCTCCTTGCTCTTGTATACCATGCCTCGACTAATAAAGGCAAGTATTCCATATGCCTTCTTAACTACCTTATCTACCTGGCCTGCTACCTTCAGAGACCTGTGGACCTGCATTCCAAGGTCTCTTTGTTCCTCTACACCTTTCAGTGACATACCAATTAATGTGTATTCCCTTGCCTCGTTAGACCTTCCCAAATGCATTACCTCTCACTTATCGGGATTGAATTCCATTTGCCACTGTTCTGCCCACCTGACCAGTACATAGATATCGTCCGCAGCTTTCTTCTTCATTACCAACCACACAGCCTATTTTAGTATCATCTCCTATCTTCTTAATCATACCCACAACATTTAAGTCCAATTCATTGATATATACCACAAAAAGCAAGGGACCCAGCACTGAGCCCTGCGGAGCCCCACTGGATACAGCCTTCCAGTCACAAAAACATCCATCAACCATTACCCTTTGCTTCCTTTCAGGCACAAAAAGGTTAATGGAATGCCGGGCTTCACTACAAGAGATATAGGGCTAAATTTTCGGGTTTTAGCGATTTCACCTGTTTTTGGGCGATAAACGTGGCAAAAATTTTTTTTTTAGCACTGGGTTCCCGTTACGGCCAGAGCTCTCAAAATTCGCCAAACGGTGAAGAGCAAAAGCGATAAATCAGGCGTTGCACAACAATTTGTGACCGAAAAAAATAATTGGACCTTCTGCGCATGCGGGAATTTTTTTGGGGCCATTTTTTTCTTCTTCCCATGTTTCTGATCATCTGACAGGGAACGTCCATGCATGCGCAGTACACCCAGGGCTAAATCAACCATTTTTAGATTGTATTCACAATGGAAGGAGATGGGAGCAGACATGAGCAAGAAAATTTAGCAATGAGGCCAACGAGGCCCTTGTCACTGCTGTGGAAAGGAGATGGGCGGAATTAAACAGGAGGGGTTAGGGTTAGGGTAAATCCCTCCTAGCGGTTTTTTGTCGCATTTGGACCAGCATCGCTGAGGAGGTGTCTTACATCGACGACATCCGAAGGACCCACAGCCAGATTGCAGGGTCCTTAGAATAAGTAATATTTTTATTGATGCATTCCTTCATTACTTAAATTATAAATCTGACAGGTTGGTATAGGTAGGCTTAGTGTTGCATCTTATTTGCCATGAATGATATTTACACATTATTAAGATTGCTTTCTGAGATCTTAAAAGATCTTTCTGCACTTCGATGTCTTCCTCATGGACCACGTGCAACCTTCCAGGGTCATTAAACAGAGGACTGTATTAAATGCACACAGTATAGTATAAATGCTTTGATGGCTAGCTGTGTGTGCCACAAGAGCAGATGGGCCCTCTGGTAACCATTCCCATTGTCATCTTTGCAGGGAAAGATGTCCCACAGCCGCTGGGAACTATGCCTTTGACTGACCTGGAGGACAGAGTGGCAGGTCTGATCGATGCGTCAGGGAGGTCAACTACCCGTGGGGGTGCTATGCCCCGTTTGAAAGTGAGGGCAAGTCCTGCAAAATCCCCAAGCTGGGTTGGGGCAATGTGATGGTGTCTGTGGACTAGGGTTCGGGCCATGTGATGCAGTGTCTATGGACTACATATAATGGAGTAGCGGCAGTCTTTCAAATGAGCCTGTGCTATATGACCTTATTCATGTCACCGTGCCCCCTCCCCTGCTGCTAACCACTTGTCTGTTGTTTTCTATTTCCAGATGAGGAGTCGCATGTGCCACATCCTCCAATGGAAGCCTCCACCTCAGGTAGTCAAGAAGAGGGGGAAGAGGGTGAGGGCAAGGAACTTCAAGGAGAGGAGCAGACCGAGCAGCCTATTCTGGGCGGGGGAGGGGAGGAGATGCACTCAACACCACTTTTTCCTTCGGACAGAACCTCGTCCGTTGAAGAAACATTCTCAGGCTTTGAGCCATCCGAGGCCTCGGGTACAAGTGGCATACAGCAACGCACCACTGGGGTTGAATCCCGTATGCCGTCTCTCCAGAGGACGAGTCAGCAAAGCCGGTGTGTTGACAGATAGGCAGACGCACACCTGGACATGGTGGGACTGTCCAGGGAGAGCGTCCAGCTTACCCGACAGCTCCGAGAGGAATTGGGTAGGATTCCCACAAGCATCGCAACATTATCTGCAGAAATCACGGAGGTTGGGTCGCAGATTGTTGATGCGAGCCGTGAAACCATGAGGCTGACACTGCCCACGTGCAATTGATGGTCTCGATCTTTGACACTAGTCCCCAGTGTCACACCCAGACCCACATCACCTGTGAGTGGCGACGCCGAGCAAGAGCCTTGGCACTCAGAATCCGGGCCTTCCATACCCCGAGCTTCTCCAGTGGATCCACACATGGCATCTCCAATGTCTCTCCCCACAGTACAGCAGGATTCTGGCCGCTTTGCTGTATAAACTCTTGGTGCCAACTTGCGTAGGGTCATGACCTGAGAGAGGGGCATGCGAGAGAGGGGACTTGGGGTGAAGGGAGGAGCCAGAAGTAAAAGATGTTCGGTGCAGGGGTTGTTGTTTTGCTGTTGCTATTTTATAAAAGTTTTAAAAGTTTCCCAATCCTGTTAAGTTATAAAAGTTCACAATAATGTTAATAAATGTTATTAAACTTTCACAATTACATTTAGAAAGTTCAAAAAGTTCACAAAGTTTAATATATTCTTTTGTTCACCTTAACCATTCCTGTGTAGTGTCTTATTTGCAGAATAAGAG
This sequence comes from Pristiophorus japonicus, assembly GCF_044704955.1. Taxonomy (NCBI): domain Eukaryota; kingdom Metazoa; phylum Chordata; class Chondrichthyes; family Pristiophoridae; genus Pristiophorus; species Pristiophorus japonicus. The sequence goes on from NC_091981.1 coordinate 251,326,030, forward strand.
GGGGAATATTCAACATGGTGGGACAGCGTGACCAGGCAACGGTCAAACGTGCCATTCACTCTTCAAGCAAAGCATTAAATCATGAGCTGCTGACGTAAGGTGTTTGCATTGACGAAGGCTCCACGATGCTTCCCCTGTGGTGGCATGGGTTCCTCACCAGACTCCTTGTCCTCCTCCTCCCCTCTCTCCTGAGGTGGTCCTGAAGCCCCCAGTGGCAAATCCATGATGGCTAAGTTGTGTAGCATGCAGCACACCACAATGAACTCAGAGACCTGCTGAGGGGGGTATTGCAGGCAGCCTCCAGAGTGGTCCACTCCAATTGTCTATTTGGCAATATTGCGTGAGGCTATATGGCTCGCATTACAGCGATGTTCGACTTCTGTCGGAGGGTCCCGGAGGTGGGGGGGGTCATGAGCGAGGTGGCGAGGCTGTAACCTTTGCCCCCGAGCATCCAGCCTTGTGGTTGACGCTCGAACAAGCATGAGACAATGCTGTCACACAAGATGAAAGCATCATGGGTGTTCCCTGGATATTGTGCATTTACTGCCATGATGCGCTGAGTATGGTTGCAAACGATCTGTACATTCATGGAGTGGAATCCCTTTTGGTTTTGGGAAACCTCTGGATTGAGTAAAGATGCTCGCAGGGTGATGTGCATACAGGAATGGCACCCTGAACTTTGGGAAAGCCAGCAATTTCCACCTGGGCGTAAAATGTTGTGCAACTCATTTAGTGGCAAAAAAATTTGTTGTTGCGATTCGCCCTGGCGGAAAACCAGTCGCAAACCTGTCAAAAATCTAGCCCTATATAGAGAATAAAATAAGGAAGTACTAATTCAGTTCTACAAAATGGTCAACATTATCTGAATATTGTGTTTAGCTTTTGATACACAAGGATATAATATCCTGGAGAAAGTCCATGCTTAACTGTGATACGAGACTGGGTATTACCTGGTGATAATGAGATTAAGTGTATCTGTACACAAGAATGCAATCAAAATACTGTTCGGACATAAACACCCCAGAAATGTTGACAATTTTCCCTGACGAACTATGCTTACACATTTTAAAATGATATGCTGATAGGTTTAGATAGCGGGGTGGGAGGAGGCTCATGTGGAGCGGAAATGCTGGCATAGACCAGTTGGACTGAATGGCCAGTTTCTGTGCTGTAAATTCTATGTCTATCCTCTACATCAAAGATCCCATCCTATTTATTAGGACAAAATTAAATCTGTTTCCTCAAAGATCTCCAGTAGCCAATAACCGAGCAAACCTATCTCTGGGATAATTCTCCAAAATGTGCCCTCATTCTAGATATTAACTGGGTGAAGCTGTCAGAGTATTCTGAGAATGTGCAGAAGCAATTAGTGTTGCACATGCATATTTTAAGACAATTGTTTCACATTCACTATAATTACAGTCACCCTTTATTCGCATTTATCCTTCTTTTGCAGGCAGTGTTTTTATTTTACAGAATTAAAGATTCTGTTCAGTTCCTGTTTCATATGCCTTTTCTTTGTTAGTTAAAACTTGATAATGTAGTAATTATTTGTAACACACGACCATAACCAGTACAATATTATCTTTGTCCTTTAACAATACTCAATCAAAATCTTTTGTTAAGTAAATGGGGTTGCCTTCACTATTGGGATTACAAATTCATATTCAGCTGATTAAAATTGTTTCTTAAAATACCGCTCACTCTTAAAAAATGGAACTAACTAAGCTTCAAAAATATAACGAACATCAAAGGCACATTAGTTTTGGATCGTAGAATATAGGCAATTACACTGTTTTATAGAATTTGCAGAGAAACCAAAGCAGTTACATACATGATTGCAAGTACTGATTTGAGGAAAGCAGGTGAATCTTTGGACTATGACTAACCAATCGTAGTCCAGATTCTTCTTCAAAAAAAATCCAGAGCTCAATACTAAATCCTCTCAAGAAATAAAGTTCAATTTAAACTTATAAATGTACTGGCTACCGTTAGTTTCAAACCAATCTCGAAAGCTGCTTCTGAACAAAAATAAAACAGATTATTCAAATTACTGACTAGGGATGAATTTACAGTCTCCAATAGCTCTTCCCAGTTTCTTCGGCATCATTTCAAGTGAAACTAGAAACGTTAATGTACTCCTTTACCGCAACTATGAATTCTACACACGTATGAAACAAAGTCTTGTGAAACTTTGGCACATTTGCATATCAAAATGCTGCACGAGATGTCAGGACAAAAGTTTACACAGGTGGACATCCACAGAATTCTTCAACTCAGGTGAGTCAAAATAGAGAGCTCTCATGTGTCTCTGCGCAGTTACAGGGAGCACTTGTACACCTCAGAATAGTTTAGTTAGAGAGTTCTCACACACCAAAGTGGTCAATTATAGGAACCTCTCGTATGCTTTGGAGTAGTCAGTTTTAGAGATACGATAGCACATCCCCTCCTGCTTGTCCACTTTGTTGGGAGAGTAGATTGCGGCACAGAAGAGAAAAAAATTATTATAAAACAAATAAATAAACTTGCAAAATATCTTTTTGATTCATGAGCAGTCTTAGGATAAGGGGTAGGCCACTTAGGATTGAGATGAGGAGAAACTTCTTCACTCAGAGAATTGTGAATCTGTGGAATTCTCTACCGCAGAGAGTTGTTGATGTCAGTTCGTTGGACATAATCAAGAGGGAGTTAGATGTGGCCCTTACGGCTAAAGGGATCAAAAGGTATGGAGAGAAAGCAGGAAAGGGGTACTGAGGGAATGATCAGCCATGATCATATTGAATGGTGGTGCAGGCTCGAAGGGCCGAATGGCCTACTCCTGCACCTATTTTCTATGTTTCTATGAAACACTGGGTGCCAATTGGAACACTGTCCTTTCATCTCAGGGCTCTCAATTTGAGTCCATTCTAGGCTGCTAAGATGAATGAAGCCTTTGTTTGTCAGATGTAAGGGAATTAGGCGAGAGAAGTTGGACCTATATAATTCACGCTCTTAATAAGTCCAAGTTCAAAAAAACTATTCAAGGGTTGGGACTAAGAGCATATTGAAAGATGACTAGAACAGACTGTGAACAGACAGCCAAATCAGAAACTGATAGGGATATTTCGACGAGTGAAATATCGACGTGTAACTGTTCTGTAAATAGATTGATTGCAGCTGAAGTCTAATTCACTTTTTATCACTGCTGTAGCTATAACAATTTATCCACCTGTCAGTTTCATACAGTTTATGCAAAGATTTATCCATGGAAATGGAAACTCTGTCACAGCAAATTAAAAAAGAAAGAAAATAACTTCAATGCAGCACAAAGACAACATTTCCTTTTCCAGTGTCAGCTTAAAGTAATCATTTATTGAGAGCAGTTTGCAGTGAAGCAAAGGAAGAAAATAATTAACACCTGAGAGAGGGTTAATTTAATTCGCGGTGAAACCATTTTTGAGATGGAGAAGAAAAGAGCATTTAACACTTGTACCTCTTACATTGGCAATATCTTTAGAAAATAGAAATACTGGCAAAACACAGATGTGACCAGATAATCAGCTGTGCCACTTCTGTATCTTCCCAGTGGACAGCTGAAAAAGCAAAATTAGCAGACTGCCTATTTTGGACAAGGACAAGAAAGAGCAAGATAGATGGATTCAAGTTCATGAAGAGAGAGCAAAATTTAAGAAGAGTCAGGAACACAAGAAACTGTTTCGTCTCTAAAAAATGTCACGCAATGCCTACATCTTTGGAGCACCTGGCTCCGAGATATACAGGAGTGATTCCAGTATACAGTGACACATCCATGGTGGAGACAGGGAAGGTTGGTAGACAGAGGGGAGGAAAGAAGTGCCCAACAAGGAATGACAGAAATGTGCCGGTGGGTGGATCAAAGCAAGAACTGAGGCACCTCACACAAGAGTTCATCCTGTGTCCTAGCTAACATGTTGTTAGTATTTGCACCATGGTGGCACAGGGTTACATAGGATACACAGCACAGAAACAGGCCATTTGGCCAAACCAGTCCATGTCGACACTTATGCTCCACTCGTGCCTCCTCCTGTCTTTCCTCATCCAACTCTGTCAGCAGAACCCTCGATTCCCCTCTCCCTCATAAGCTTATCTAGCCTCCCCTTAAATGCATCTATACTATTTGTTTCAACTGCTCCCTGTGGTAGCGAGTTTCATGTTCTCACCACTCTGTCGGTAAAGAAGTTTTTTATGAAATTCCCTATTTCATTTCTTGGTGACTATCTAATTTTGTGTGTGGTTTCGAATTTTGCTCTTTCCCCACAAGTGGAAACACTCTCCCTGTGTCTACTCCACTAAAACCTATCATAATTTTATCCTGTTCTGATAGGTATAACCTCGCAGTATTCAACATGATATTGACTTTACACACAAGATTGAATATCACAATACTGTAGCAAGTAGTAGATGAGTCATCATCATATCATAGGCAATCCCTCGAAATCGAGGAAACATAGAAACATAGAAAATAGGTGCAGGAGTAGGCCATTCAGCCCTTCTAGCCTGCACCGCCATTCAATGAGTTCATGGCTGAACATTCAACTTCAGTACCCCATTCCTGCTTTCTCGCCATACCCCTTGATCCCCCTAGTAGTAAGGACCTCATCTAACTCCTTTTTGAATATATTTAGTGAATTGGCCTCAACAACTTTCTGTGGTAGAGAATTCCACAGGTTCACCACTCTCTGGGTGAAGAAGTTCCTCCGCATCTCGGTCCTAAATGGCTTACCCCTTATCCTTAGACTATGACCTCTGGTTCTGGACTTCCCCAACATTGGGAACATTCTTCCTGCATCTAACCTGTCTAACCCTGTCAGAATTTTAAATGTTTCTATGAGGTCCCCTCTCATTCTTCTGAACTCCAGTGAATACAAGCCCAGTTGATCCAGTCTTTCTTGATAGGTCAGTCCCGCCATCCCGGGAATCAGTCTGGTGAACCTTCGCTGCACTCCCTCAATAGCAAGAATGTCCTTCCTCAGGTTAGGAGACCAAAACTGTACACAATACTCCAGGTGTGGCCTCACCAATGCCCTGTACAACTGTAGCAACACCTCCCTGCCCCTGTACTCAAATCCCCTTGCTATGGAGGCCAACATGCCATTTGCTTTCTTAACCGCCTGCTGCACCTGCATGCCAACCTTCAATGACTGATGTACCATGACACCCAGGTCTCTTTGCACCTCCCCTTTTCCTAATCTGTCACCATTCAGATAATAGTCTGTCTCTCTGTTTTTACCACCAAAGTGGATAACCTCACATTTATCCACATTATACTTCATCTGCCATGCATTTGCCCACTCACCTAACCTATCCAAGTCGCTCTGCAGCCTCACAGCATCCTCCTCGCAGCTCACACTGCCACCCAACTTAGTGTCATCCGCAAATTTGGAGATACTACATTTAATCCCCTCATCTAAATCATTAATGTACAGTGTAAACAGCTGGGGCCCCAGCACAGAACCTTGCGGCACCCCACTAGTCACTGCCTGCCATTCTGAAAAGTACCCATTTACTCCTACTCTTTGCTTCCTGTCGGTGACAACCAGTTCTCAATCCATGTCAGTACACTACCCCCAATCCCATGTGCTCTAACTTTGCACATCAATCTCTTGTGTGGGACCTTGTCGAACGCCTTCTGAAAGTCCAAATATACCACATCAACTGGTTCTCCCTTATCCACTCTACTGGAAACATCCTCAAAAAATTCCAGAAGATTTGTCAAGCATGATTTCCCTTTCACAAATCATGTCACCTCTTTCCAAATGCACTGCTATGACATCCTTAATAATTGATTCCATCATTTTACCCACTACCGATGTCAGGCTGACCGGTCTATAATTCCCTGTTTTCTCTCTCCCTCCTTTTTTAAAAAGTGGGGTTACATTGGCTACCCTCCACTCCATAGGAACTGATCCAGAGTCAATGGAATGTTGGAAAATGACTGTCAACGCATCCATATTTCCAAGGCCACCTCCTTAAGTACTCTGGGATGCAGTCCATCAGGCCCTGGGGATTTATCGGCCTTCAATCCCATCAATTTCCCCAACACAATTTCCCGGCTAATAAGGATTTCCCTCAGTTCCTCCTCCTTACTAGACCCCCCGACCCCTTTTATAACCGGAAGGTTGTTCGTGTCCTCCTTCGTGAATACCGAACCAAAGTACTTGTTCAATTGGTCCGCCATTTCTTTGTTCCCCGTTATGACTTCCCCTGATTCTGACTGCAGGGGACCTACGTTTGTCTTTACTAACCTTTTTCTCTTTACATATCTATAGAAACTTTTGCAATCCGTCTTAATGTTCCCTGCAAGCTTCTTCTCATACTCCATTTTCCTTGCCCTAATCAAACCCTTTGTCCTCCTCTGCCGAGTTCTAAATTTCTCCCAGTCCCCAGGTTCGCTGCTATTTCTGGCCAATTTGTATGCCACTTCTTTGGCTTTAATACTATCCCTGATTTCCCTTGATAGCCACGGTTGAGCCACCTTCCCTTTTTTATTTTTATGCCAGACAGGAATGTACAATTGTTGTAGTTCATCCATGCGGTCTCTAAATGTCTGCCATTGCCCATCCACAGTCAACCCCTTAAGTATCATTCGCCAATCCATCCCAGCCAATTCACGCCTCATACCTTCAAAGTTAGCCTTCTTTAAGTTCTGGACCATGGTCTCTGAATTAACTGTTTCATTCTCCATCCCAATGCAGAATTCCACCATATTATGGTCACTCTTCCCCAAGGGGCCTCGCACAACGAGATTGCTAATTAATCCTCTCTCATTACATAACACCCAGTCTAAGATGGCCTCCCCCCTAGTTGGTTCTTCGACATATTGGTCTAAAAAACCATCCCTTATGCACTCCAGGAAATCCTCCTCCACCGTATTGCTTCCAGTTTGGTTAGCCCAATCTATGTGCATATTAAAGTCACCCATTATAACTGCTGCACCTTTATTGCACGCACCCCTAATTTCATGTTTGATGCCCTCCCCAACATCACTACTACTGTTTGGAGGTCTGTACACAACTCCCACTAATGTTTTTTGCCCTTTGGTGTTCTGCAGCTCTACCCATATAGATTCCACATCATCCAAGCTAATGTCCTTCCTAACTATTGCCTTAATCTCCTCCTTAACCAGCAATGCTACCCCACCTCCTTTTCCTTTTATTCTATCCTTCCTGAATGTTGAATACCCCTGGATGTTGAGTTCCCAGCCCTGATCATCCTGGAGCCACGTCTCCGTAATCCCAATCACATCATATTTGTTAACATCTATTTGCACAGTTAATTCATCCACCTTATTGCGGATACTCCTTGCATTAAGACACAAAGCCTTTAGGCTTGTTTTTTTTAACACCCTCTGTCCTTTTAGAATTTTGCTGTACAGTGGCCCTTTTTGTTCTTTGCATTGGGTTTCTCTGCCCTCCACTTTTCCTCATCTCCTTTCTGTCTTTTGTTTTTGCCTCCTTTTTGTTTCCCTCTATCTCCCTGCATTGGTTCCCATACCCCTGCCATATTAGTTTAACTCCTCCCCAACAGCACTAGCAAACACTCCCCCGAGGATATTGGTTCCGATTCTGCCCAGGTGCAGACCGACCGGATTGTACTGGTCCCACCTCCCCCAGAACCGGTTCCAATGCCCCAGGAATTTGAATCCCTCCCTGCTGCACCATTGCTCAAGCCACGTATTCATCTGAGCTATCCTGCGATTCCTACTCTGACTAGCACGTGGCACTGGTAGCAATCCCGAGATTACTACTTTTGAGGTCCTACTTTTTAATTTAGCTCCTAGCTCCTTAAATTCATTTCGTAGGAACTCATCCCTTTTTTTACCTATGTCATTGGTACCAACGTGCACCACGACAACTGGCTGTTCTCCCTCCCTTTTTAGAATGTCCTGCACCCGCTCCGAGACATCCTTGACCCTTGCACCAGGGAGGCAACATACCATCCTGGAGTCTTGCTTCTACTCCAAAAGTGAGTTCTCAGGTGGCTGCACAATCCAATGTGGGAATTACAGTCTCTGTCACAGGTGGGACAGACAGTCGTTGAAGAAAAGAGTGGGTGGGGGACCTGGTTTGCCGCTGTCTGCGCTTGGTTTCTGCATGCTCTCAGCGACGAGACTCGAGGTACTTGACGCCCTCCCAGATGCTCTTCCTCCACTTTGGGCGGTCTTGGGTCAGGGATTCCCAGGTGCCGGTGAGGATGTTGCACTTTGTCAAGGAGGCTTTGAGGGTGTCCTTGAAGCGTTTCCTTTGCCCACCTAGGGCTCGCTTGCCATGTAGGAGTTTCAAGGAGAGCACTTGCTTAGAGAGTCTGCTATCTAAGCGGATGATGTGGCCCGCCCAACAGATCGAGTGTGGTCAGTGCTTCAATGCTGGGGATGTTGGCCTGAGCGAGCACACTGACGTTGGTGCTTCTATCCTCCCAGTGGAATTGCAGGATTTTGCGGAGGCAGCGCTGGTGATCGTTCTCCAGCACTTTGAGGTGTCTGCTGTATATAGTCCATGTCTCTGAGCCATTTAGGAGGGCAGGTATCACTTCTGCCCTGTAGACCATAAACTTGGTGCCAGATTTGAGGTCCTGGTCTTCAAACACTCTCTTCCTCAGGCGACCGAAGGCTACTCTGGCACACTGGAGGTGGTGTTGGACCTGGTCATCGATGTCTGCCCTTGCTGATAGTAGACTCCCGAGGTATGGAAAATGATCCACTTTGTCCAGGCCTCGTCGTGGATTATGATGACCAGGGGGGTAGCTCTGTGTGGCGGGGTCAGCTTGGTGGAGGACCTTTGTCTGACGGATGTTTAGCGTAAGGCCCATGCTTTCGTACGCCTCGGTGAAGGTGTTGACAATGGCTTGGAGTTTGGCCTCTGAATGTGCGCAGACGCAAACGTTGTCCGTGTACAGTAGTTCGGTTGCAGAGGATGGAATGACTTTGGATCTAGCCTGGAGGCGACAAAGGTTGAAAAGACTCCCACTGGTTCTATAGTTCAGTTCCACTCCAGCGGGGAGCTTGTTAAGAGTGAGATGGAGAATTGCAGTGAGGATGATTGAGAAGAGGGTTGGGGCGATGCCGCAGCCCAGCTTGACCCCGGTCCGGACGTGGATTGGGTCAGTGGTAGATCAAATGGTCAGGATCACGGCTTGCATGTTGTTGTGGAGCAGGTGGAGGATGGTGCCAAACTTTTGGGGGCAGCTGAAACAGAGGAGGATGCTCCATAGTCCCTCACGGTTAACAGTGTCAAAGGCCTTTGTGAGGTCAAAGAAGGTCATGTACAAGGTGCTGTTCCCGGCATTTCTCTTGTAGTTGTCGCACGGTGAAGATCATGTCCGTTGTACCCCTTAATGGTAATAGATGAGGACTAGTATGCATGTCAACCGTGGCTCAGTGGATACCACTCTCATCTCTGAGTCAGAAATTTAAGAGTTGGGCTGATAAGCGGCAAGTAACATTCATGCCACACAAGTGCCAGGCAATGACTATCTCCAACAAGCGAGAGTCTAACCACCGTCCCTTGTCACTCAACGGCATTACCATCGCCAAATCCCCCACCATCAACATCCTGGGGGTCACCATTGACCAGAAACTTCATTGGACCAGCCACATAAATACTGTGGCTACAAGAGCAGGTCAGAGGCTGGGTACTCTGCAGCGAGTGTCTCACCTCCTGACTCCCCAAAGCCTTTCCAGCCTACAAGGCGCAAGTCAGGTGTGTGATGGAATACTTTCCACTTGCCTGGTTCAGTGCAGCTCCAACAACACTCAAAGCTCAACACCATCCAGGAGAAAGTAACCTGCTTGATTGGCACCTCACACTACACCATAAACATTCACCCTCCACCACCGGCATACCATGGCAGCAATGCGTACAACCTACTAGATGCACTGCAGCAACTCGCCAAGGTTTCTTTGGCAGCTTCTCCCAAATCCGTGACCTCTACCAACTAGAAGGACAAGGGTAGCAGGCGCATAGGAACACCGCCATCTCCAAGTTCCCCCCCCCCACCCCGCCCCCCAAGTTATATACCATCCTGACTTGGAAATATATCGCCGTTCCTTCATCGGTGATGGGTCAAAATTCTGGAACTTCCTTCCATACAGCACTGTGGGAGTATCTTCATCACATGGACTGCAGCGGTTCAAGAAGGTGGCTCACCACCACCTTCTCAAGGGCAATTATGGATGGGCAATAAATGCTGGCCTTGCACAAATGCCATGAACAAATTTTTTAAAAAAGTTAAAATGCAGAGACTTGAGCACAAGATCTCGGCTGACACTCCAGTGCAGTACTTTCAGATGCCTGCCCTCTCGGGTATAAGTAAAAGTACCCATGGCACTGTTGGATGAAGTGCAGGGGAGTTATCCACAGTGTCCTGGCCAATATTTATCCCTCAACCAATGTCACTAAAAAACAGATGATCATTTAGTTCATTGCTGTTTGTGGAACCTTGCTGTGTACAAATTGGCTGCCCCGTTTTCTACAACAGTGATTATACTTCATTGGCAATAAAGCGCTTTGTGACATCCCGAGGTTGTGAAAGGCACTATCTAAATGCAGGCCTTTCTTTTTCTTTTAGTAGAGCCACTAACCCAATCACTCCATGTTGCGTGTATCATGTTGCATTACTGAGCCACATAAATTCAGGAGTCAAGGGTTATGGGGAACAGGCAGGAAAGTGGAGTTGAGGCCAAGATCAGATCAGCATGATCTTATTCAATGGCAGAGCAGGCTCAAGGGGCCAAATGGCCTACTCCTGGTCCTATTTCTGATTCTCTTGTGTTCTTAAATCTGAAAACTTCAATCCCCGACCCAAGCTGAATTAACCCATGTTAACTGGTTGGGATCAGGGTGGAATTAAATAAAAATCAGTCTTAGTTGCAATTGCTGTTCGCTATCCAGTAACCTGTCATTAGAAGTGCAGCAGTAGACGTCTGCTGAAGAAAGGACTGAATTTGGCTGTGACAGTCCATCCAATCAATTAGCTTGCCAAAAATCAGTAGCCAGGTTCAAAATACAAAGAATGGATTCATGATCATAGAAACCGCATCTGTACAAGATACTAATCCGCAAGATTATTTTTATTTAGAATTCCAAGGGAAAGTTGTCCAGGCCCTACTGCTGGAGATGGGGAGAGAGAAAAAAATTCCATTCCCATGTCAAAGTATAATTTTTTATGACTTTCATCTGTATTATTTTTTCTTGTAGTAAAAGAATTCCACCCATTCACATAAAACATAGAATTTCCAGCCACATCATCTGAAAACATCATAAACACCACAATCTCTTGATCATAAGATCCACAGCTTTGGATATTTATAGATTTTATTTGTAAAAACAGACAATAATCAACAGTGGAACATCACATTTATGGCATGCGAGAGAAACCTTTGGAAACTGGGTTATATGTTACTTCCACGTTCACATACTGAAAGAGGAATTCCATTGTTCCTCACACAAGACATGCAATCATATGGGCTCCCCCCACACCACTACAGTTCTGTAAACTGTGTTATAATTATGTTGAAAATGAGATTTAAACAAAAGAATGGTAATCATTTTTACACTGTCCATGGACAGCGGTTTGGTAGATGAGGCAATCCAACAAATAATAAAGCATTTTTTATTCTCCGCCACCTCCTCCTACCTCCCCCTGGACCATGCCCCCACTACTGAACATCAAGCCATAATTTTCCAGACCGTCACTGACCCCATCTCCTCTGGAGATCTTCCCTCCACAGCCACCAACCTCATAGTTCCCCAACCCCGCACAGCCCGCTTCTACTCCTTCCCAAGATACACAAACAGGACTGGACCCGGTAGACCCATTGTTTCAGCCTGCTTTTGCCCACAGAACTTATTTCTTCCTATCTCGACTCTAATTTTTCTCCCCTTGTCCACTCGCATCCCACCTACATCCGCAATTTCTCCAACACCCTATTCACTTTAACAGTTTCCAGTTTCCCGGCCCCAACAGTCTCCTTTTCACCATGGACGTCCAATCCCTCTACACTTCCATCTCGCACCACGATGGCCTGAGGGCACTCTGCTTCTTCCTCGAGCAGAGGTCCAACCAGTCCCCATCTACCACCCTCCTCCTCCGCCTGGCTGAACTGGTTCTCACATTGAACAACTTCTCCTTTAACTCCACTCACTTTCTCTAAATTAAAGGTGTTGCTATGAAAACCCGCATGGGTCCTAGCTATGCCCGCCCTTTCGTGGGAGATATGGAACATTCTTTGTTCCAGCCCTGCTTGGGTCCATTCCTTCACCTTTTTTTCCGGTACATTGATGTGTGTAGTAATGCCATTTCCTGCTCTCGCCCCGACCGTGAAAATTTCATTCACTTTGCATCCAATTTGCACCCTTCCCTCACCTTCACTTGGTCCATCTCCAACTCTTCCCTTCCCTTCCTCGACTTCTCTGTCTCCATTTCTGGGGATCGGCTTTCGACCAGCATCCATTATAAGCCCACTGACTCAGACAGCTACCTGACTACACTTCCTCCCACCCCGCATCCTGCAAGGACTCCATTCCATTCTCCCAGTCTCTCCGTCTCCGTCGCATCTGCTCTGACGACACCACCTTTCACACTACTGCCTCTGACATGTCTTCCTTTTTCCTGAACTGAGGATTCCCCTCCGCCGTGGTTAACATGGCCCTTGACCGTGTTTGTTCTATTTCCCGCACCTCTGCTCTCATCCCTACCCCTCCCTCTCAGAACCTCGATAGGGTTTCCCTTGTCCTCACCTTTCACCCCACCAGCCTCCACATTCAACTGATCATCCTCCGCCACCTTAAGAGAAGTAGCGGCAGGGATTGTGGATGCATTGGTTGTAATTTATCAAAATTCCCTGGATTCTGGGGAGGTCCCAGCAGATTGGAAAACTGCAAATGCAACGCCCCTATTTAAAAAAGGAGGCAGACAAAAAGCAGGAAAATATAGACCAGTTAGCCGAACATCTGTGGTTGGGAAAATGTTGGAGTCCATTATTAAAGAAGCAGTAGCAGGACATTTGGAAAACCATAATTCAATCAAGCAGAGTCAGCATGGATTTATGAAAGGGAAATCATCTTTGACAAATCGTCTGGAGTTCTTTGAGGATGTAACGAACAGGGTGGATAAAGGGGAACCAGTGGATGTGGTGTATTTGGACTTCCAGAAGGCATTCGATAAAGTGCCATATAAAAGGTGACTGCACAAGATAAAAGTTCATGGGGTTGAGGGTAATATATTAGCATGGATAGAAGATTGGCTAACAAACAGAAAACAGAGAGTCGGCATAAATGGTTCATTCTCTGGTTGGCAACCAGGAACTAGTGGGGTGCTGCAGGGATCAGTGCTGCGAACCCAACTATTTACAATCTACACTAACTGTTGTGTATCCGCCACCAGGGAGCGCATTCTTTGAAGTCCCAAGGGATCCCAGCATCCCTTGGGAGCACTGTATATAAGCCGGCCCCGAATGCCTGTTCCTCAACTCTGGAGTGTCTTAATAAAGGCTGAGGTCACTGTTACTTTAACCTCCCTGTGTGCAGCCTCATCTGTGTTAGGAACACAATAACTGGCGACGAATATACGAATCCAATGCAAAGATGCAGCAAACTGTGGGCATCCTGGAGAAGTTCTCAGAGGGTGAGGACTGGGAAGCCTATGTCGAACGGCTAGACCAGTACTTTGTAGCCAACGAGCTGGACGGAGAAGGAAGCGCTGCAAAAAGGAGAGCAGTCCTCCTCACAGTCTGCGGGGCACCGACCTACAACCTCATGAAGAATCTTCTGGCTTCGGTGAAACCCACAGATAAGTCGTATGAGGAGCTTATTACACTGGTTCGGGAGCATCTTAACTCCAGGGAAAGCGTGTTGATGGCAAGGTATCGGTTCTACATGTGCCAGCGATCTGAAGGTCAGGAAGTGGCGATCTACGTCGTCAAGCTAAGGCGACTTGCAGGGCAATGTGAGTTTGATGGCTACCTGGAGCAGATGCTGAGAGACTTTTTTGTACTGGGCATTGGCCACGAGACCATCCTACGAAAACTTTTAACTGTAGAGACACCGACCCTCAGTATGGCCATTGCGATAGCACAGACGTTTATGTCCACCAGTGATAACACCAAACAAATCTCTCAACACACAAGTGCTAGCAATGTTCATAAATTAACTGGAACTGTGTTTGCAAGCAGAAATGTACAGGGAAGAAACCACAAGTCTGCAAGTGCCAGCAGGCCTCAGGTGACCCAGATGACTCAGAGACCGCTACAAAGGATGAATGCAAGGCAATTCACTCCTTCCATTCAGCCTCTTCATGCCGCTTCAAAGGGTATGTTTGCAAGAGCTGTGGAACAATGGGGCACCTCCAACGAGCTTGCAGACGAGCCGCAAGCTCTACAAAACCTGCTAACCACCACGTGGCAGAGGAAGATCGGTCCATGGTGGATCAAAACAATTTTGAGCCTCAGAGAGAGGAGGCAGATGCTGAAGTACAAGGGGTGCACACATTTTCGACGAAATGTCCACCTATAATGCTAAATGTAAAATTGAATGGCTTACCCATAGCCATGGAACTGGACACTGGTGCTAGGCAATCCATCATGAGTAAAAAGATGTTTGAGAGACTGTGGTGAAACAAGGCACTCAGACCAGCCCTGAGCCCCATCCATACGAAACTGAGAACGTATACCAAAGAGCTTATCACTGTCCTGGGCAGCGCCCATGGTCAAGGTCACCTACGAGGGCACGGTGCACGAACTGCCACTCTGGATTGTCCCAGGCGATGGCCCCACACTGCTTGGAAGGAGCTGGCTGGGCAAAATCCACTGGAACTGGGATGACATCAGAGCGCGATCACATGTCGATGAGGCCTCATGTACCCAGGTTCTTAACAAATTTCCTTCCCTATTTGAGCCAGGCATTGGAAACTTTTCTGGGGCGAAGGTGCGGATCCATTCACCACAAGGCGCGAGCAGTACCTCATATAATGAGGGAGAGAGTGGAAATCGAGCTGGACAGGCTGCAATGCGAGTGCATCATCTCCCCAGTGGAATTCAGCAAGTGGGCCAGCCCGATTGTTCCAGTACTCAAATGTGATGGCACGGTCAGGATTTGCGGCGATTATAAAGTAACTATTAATCGTTTCTCACCACAGGACCAATACCTGCTACCTAAGGCAGACGACCTATTTGTGACGCTGGCAGGAGGCAAGATGTTCACCAAGTTCAACCTGACTTCGGCCTACATGACGCAGGAGTCTTCAAAGGGCCTGACCTGCATCAACACACACATGGGACTGTTCATCTACAACAGATGCCCGTTTGGAATTCGGTCGGCTGCAGCGATCTTCCAGAGAAACATGGAGAGCCTACTTACGTCTGTACCATGCATGGTGGTTTTTTAGGATAACATATTGGTCATGGGTCGGAACACCGTTGAGCACCTACAAAACCTGGAGGAGGTCCTCCAGCGACTGGATCGCGTAGGGCTGTGGCTGAAGAGGTCGAAATGCGTCTTCGTGGCAACAGAGGTGGAGTTTTTGGAGAGAAAGATCGCGGCGGACGGCATTCGGCCCACAGACGCTAAGACAGAGGCTATCAGGAATGCGCCCAGGCCACAGAACGTCACGGAGCTGCGGTCGTTCCTGGGACTCCTCAACTATTTTGGCAACTTCCTACTGGGGTTAAGCACCCTCTTAGAGCCCCTACATGTGTTATTGCGTAAAGGTGAGAACTGGGTATGGGAAAAAAAAACAAGTAATTGCTTTTGAGAAAGCCAGAAACATTTTATGCTCCAACAAGCTGCTTGTATTGTATAACCCGTGTCAAAGACTTGTGCTAGTATGTGTCGCGTCGTCGTATGAAGTCGGGTGTGTATTACAACAAGCTAACATTGCGGGGAAGTTTCAACCTGTCGCCTATGTCTCCAGGAGCTTGTCTAAAGCCGAGAGGGCCTACAGCATGATTGAGAAAGAGGCATTTGCGTGTGTGTTTGGGGTGAAGAAAATGCATCAATACTTGCTTGGCCTCAAATTTGAGCTGGAAACCAATCACAAGCCCCTCATATCCCTGTTCGCTGAAAACAAGGGGATAAATACTAATGCCTCAGCCTGCATACAAAGGTGGGCACTCGCGCTATCAGCGTATAACTATACCATCCGCCACAGGCCAGGCACTGAGAACTGGGCGGATGCCCTCAGTCGGCTACCATTGCCCACCACAGGGGTGGAAATATCGCAGCCTGCAAACTTGTTGATGGTGGCGCAGCCCGCACATTTGTTGATGGTCATGGAAGCATTTGAAAATGATAAATCATCTGTCACGGCCCACCAGATTAGGACTTGGACCAGTGAAGATCCTCTGCTGTCCCTCGTAAAAAACTTTGTACTGCATGGGAGTAAGGCCAGCAGCCCCTTTGAAATGCAAGAGCTAATCAAGCCGTTCCAGTGGCGAAAGGACAAGCTGTCCATCCAGGCAGACTGTCTGTTGTGGGGTAACCGCGTAGTGCTGCACAAAAAGGGCAGAGAGACATTCATCTCAGATCTCCACAGCGCACACCCGGGTATAGTAATGATGAAAGCGATAGCCAGATCCCACGTGTGGTGGCCCAGTATCGACTCTGACTTAGAGTCCTGTGTACGACAATGCAGCGTGCGTGCAGTTGATCAACGCGCCCAGAGAGGCACGACTAAGTTTGTGGTCCTGGCCCTCCAGACCATGGTCGAGGATCCATGCTGACGATGCGGGCCCGTTTCTCGGTAAAATGTTCCTGGTGGTGGTGGATGCTTTTTCAAAATGGATTGAATGTGAAATAATGTCGGGAAGCACCGCCACCGCCACCATTGAAAGCCTGAGGGCCATGTTTGCCACCCACGGCCTGCCTGACATACTGGTCAGTGACAACGGGCCATGTTTCACCAGTGCCAAATTTAAGGAATTCATGACGCCCAATGGGATCAAACATGTCACCTCGGCCCCGTTTAAACCAGCCTCCAATAGGCAGACAGAGTGGGCAGTACAAACAATCAAACAGAGCCTTAAATGAGTCACAGAAGTCTTACTCCAAACCCGCCTGTCCCGAGTACTGCTAAGCTACTGCACGAGACCCCACTTGCTCACAGGTGTGCCCCCGGCTGAGCTACTCATGAAAAGGACACTTAAAACCAGGCTCTCGCTGGTTTACCCCAACCTGCATGATCAGGTAGAGAGCAGGTGGCAGCAACAAAATGCAAACGATGGTCACGCCACTGTGTCACGGGAAATTGATCTGAATTATCCCGTGTATGTGCTAAACTATGGACATGGTCCCAAGTGGATCGCGGGCACGGTGATAGCTAAAGAAGGGAGTAGAGTGTTTGTAGTCAAACTAGACAATGAACAAATTTGCAGAAAGCACCTGGACCAAACGAGGCTGCGGTTCACAGACTGCCCTGAACAACCCACAGCAGACACCACCTTCTTCGAGCCCACAACACATACCCAAAGGATCAACACCACCACCCCGGACCAGGAAATCGAACCCATCACGCCCAACCGCCCAGCAAGGCAAGGCTCACCCAGCAGCCCTGTGGGGCCAACAACACGCCAGCCCAGCAAGGGCACAGCCAACACACCAGAACAGACATTTGTACCGAGGCGGTCCACCAGGGAAAGAAATGCTCCCGACCGCTTCACCTTGTAAATAGTTTTCACTTTGACTTTGCGGGGGGGGGGGGGGGGGGGGAGTGATGTTGTTTATCTGTAAAGCATGCACTCCCATGTTCCACCACCAGGGAGCGCATCCCCTGAAGTCCCAAGGGATCCCAGCATCACTTGGGAGCACTCTATATAAGCCGGCCCCTAAGGCCTGTTCCTCACTCTGGAGTGTCTTAATAAAGACTGAGGTCACTGTTACTTTAACCTCCATGTGAGCAGTCTCATCTGTGTTAGGAACACAATACTAACGACTTGGAAGAAGGGACTGAGTGTGACGTAGCCAAGTTTGCTGACGTTACAAAGATGGGAGGAAAATCAATGTATCAGGAGGACATAAAAATTCTGCAAAAGGACACAGAGTGGACAAAAACTTGGCAGATGGAGTATAATGTTGGAAAGTGTGAGGTCATGCACTTTGGCAGAAAAAAATCAAAGAGCAAGTTATTATTTAAATGGAGAAAGATTGCAAAGTGCCGCAGTACAGCGGGACCGGAGGGCACTTGTGCATGAAACATAAAATGTTAGTATGCAAGTACAGCAAGTGATCAGGAAGACCAATGGTATCTTGGCATTGGTTATTGCAAAAGGGATAGAGTATAAAAGCAGGGAAGCCTTGCTATAGCTATACAAGGTATTGGTGAGGCCACACCTGGACTACTGTGTGCAATTTTGGTTTCCATATTTACGAAAGGATATACTTGCTTTGGAGGCAGTTCAGAGAAGATTCACTAGGTTGATTCCGGGGATGAGGGGGTTGACTTATGAGGAATGGTTGAGTAGGTTGGGCCTATACTCATTGGAATTCAGAAGAATGAGAGGTGATCTTATCGAAACGTATGAGATTATGAGGGAGCTTGACAAGGTGGATAGAGAGAGGATGTTTCCACTGATGGGGGAGACTAGAATTAGAGCGCATGATCTTAGAATAAGGGGCCACCACCCATTTAAAACAGAGATGAGGAGGATTGTAAGATTAGGGTTGTAAATCTTTGGAATTCGCTGCCTCAGAGAGCTGTGGAAGCTGGGACATTGAATAAATTTAAGACAAAAATAGACAATTTCTTGAACGATAAGGGGTTATGGGAAGCGGGCGGGGAAGTGGAGCTGAGTCCATGATCAGATCAGCCATGATCTTATCGAATGGCGGAGCAGGCTCGAGGGGCCGTATGGCCTACTCCTGTTCCTATTTCTTATGTCCTTATTTCCGCCACCTCCAGAGTGATCCCACGACCAATCACATCTTCCCCTCCCCTCCCCTCTCAGCATTCCGAAGAGAGCACTCCCTCCGCGACACCCTGGTCCATTCCGCAGTCACCCCCAGCACCCCCTCCCCTTCCCACGGCACCTTCCCGTGCAAGCGCAGAAGATGCAACACCTGCCCTTCCCACTAACCAGGCCCCAAATATTCCTTCCAGGTGAAACAGCGATTTACTTTTTCTTCTTTCAATTTAGTATACTGTATTCGCTGCTCACAATGTAGTCTCCTCTACATTGGGGAGATCATTGAGTGAACCCTTTGCCGAGCACCTCTGTTCAGTCCGTAAGCATGACCCTGAGCAACCGGTCGCCTGTCACTTTAATTCCCCGCTCCACTCCCACTCCGACATCTCCGTCCTCGGCCTCCTGCACTGTTCCAATAAAGCTCAACACAAGCTCGAGGAACAGCACTTCATCTTTCGTTTAGGCACTTTATAGCCTTCTCGACTCAACATCAATTGCGACAATTTCAGATAACCTCTACCCATATTTGGCTCCCTTCCCCCACCCACAATCTTATGTTTTTTTTTTCTTTGACTCCAATGGCAGCTGATCATTATTCTGCCATTCACACCCTATCTCGACTAACCTTTTTCTAACTCCTGGCATTACCATTTCAATTCAGCCCATCGTCCCTTTTGTCTCTCTAATCTCTCCTGCCTTCCACCCTGTCACAGACCTTCCCTTTTGTTCTTTCTTCCCCTCCCCCTTTCAGTGCTCCTTAGGAATCTGTTCTTTTTTTGAACATTCGCCAGTTCTGATGAAGAGTCATCGACCTGAAACGTTAACTCTGTTTTTCTCTCCCCAGATGCTGCCTTACCCATTGAGATTTCCAGCATTTTCTGCTTTTATTTCAGGTTACAGCATCTGCAATATTTTGCTTTTGTAATAATAAAGCATACATACTCTATTCAATACCAAGCTTGATGGATGAATGGCCTTTTGACAAAAATTCTGCATGCCACCAAAATCATTCATTTAAAAAAAATCATTTCCCTAATCCTAATGAGTTGACTATAATGTGGACTTCTATACAAACAGGTGAACCTTTATTAACCAGGTGCTTCTCTAAGAGTTCCACATTGTCTCACAGAAAGAGCTAATAACCTCATTAACGACTGTAAGTCAAGTGAAATGTATAGTCTCGATCTGAATAAAATTAATTCTCACTGTATATCGAGAGCTTTTTTTCTCACTTTCACTCTCCGTTGACTTTGCAATGTTTTGTAACAATGTCAGAAAAAAGTATAATTGGAACATAGAAGAAATAGGAGCAGGAGGAGTACATTCGGCCTCTCGAGCCTGCTCCGCCATTCATAAGATCATGACTGATCTTCTACCTCAACTCTATTTTCCTGCACTATCCCCATATCCCTCGATTCCCTTAATACCCAAAAATCTATCGATCTCTTCTTGAATATACTCAATGACTGAGCCTCCACAGCCCTCTGGGGTAGAAAATTCCAAAGATTCACCACCCTCAGTGAAAAATTTCTCCTCATAAGAACATAAGAAATAGGAGCAGGAGTAGGCCATTTGGCCCCTTTGAGCCTGCTCCGTCATTCAATAAGATCATGGCTGATCCAATCATGGACTCAACTCCACTTTCCTGCCCATTCCCCTTCACTCCACTGTAATTCAAAAATCTGTCTATTTCAACCTTAAATATATTCAATGACCCAGCCTTCTCAGTTCTCTGGGCTAGAGAATTCCAAAGTTCATGACCCTCAGAAAAGAAATTCCTCCTCATCTTTATTTTAAATGGGTGACCCCTTATACTGAAACTATGCCCCTGGTTTTAGATTCCCCCATGAGGGGGACACATCCTCTTTGCATCTACCCTGTCAAGCCCCCTCAGAATCTTATATGTTTCAATAAGATCACCTCTAATTTTTCTAAACTCCAATGAGTATAGACCCAACTTGCTCAACCCTTCTTCATAAGACAACCCCTTCATCTCAGGAATCAACCTAGTGAACCTTCTCTGAACTGCCTCCCAATGCAGGTATATCCCCCTTCTTAAATAAGGAGACCAAAACTGTATGCAGTATTCTCGGTGCAGTCTCACCAACGCCTCTGTCTTAAATGGCCGACCCCTTATTCTGAGACAGTGAGCCCTGGTTCTAGATTCCCGAAGCCAGGGGAAACATCCTCCCTTGCCAAGCCCTGTAAGAATTGTGTATGTTTCAATGAGATCACTTCTCATTCTTCTAAACTCTACTCAATCTCTCCTCATAGGTGAATCCCCCATCCCAGGAATCCGTCTGGAATACTAGACAAAGAAAAGCAGACATGGGTTTAATGGTCCTGTATCAGTGAAACAAACTATACTAATTATCCTCTGACAAATCTTAAAAAGAACCAAAGGTCAACAAGGTCTTGACTCACCCATCAGTCTGTTAAACCCAATATTCCTGGTGGGTGACTCATCCAGTCCCTCGATTCCACTGTAAAGTGAATGTGAAATCCTTCGCTCTCTGTCATCCATCACAGCATCAATAGGCAACTCAGGCCCAGGGGGACTCCCAGGTGTCTCAAGCTGGGGAGAAAGAGAAAATCTACATTGAAGGACTATTTAGCAGCATGGGGGAATACAATAAGTTGCCCTAGGCCTGCACCCGTCTGGGTACTCAATGAACTAGAACTCCTCACCTAGATTCAAAATAATTTGCTATGACAGTCCTGCTTAATGACTAACTTTCTACGCCACTTTGCACAATACCTCCCATGGTGCCCTGTCAGCTTTCAACACTCCTGGAAGAATATAGGAATTAAAAGCTCCCTTTCGGTTGTTCGTGTATTTTTTTTAAATCAAAAAATCATTGGAATCACAAAAGGTTGTAAGATGCATAATATATTGGAGATTTTTTTGTTTTCAGAAACAACAAAATTGCAGTTGCAATGGAAGAGAGAGAATGTGCCGTCAAATGCTGATTTATGTTTTCCCGGGATTTAAGGCTAGTCAAATTTTGTCTCGATTTTGTACTGAAACAGAAAGTAGGCTGATTTAACTAGTTCTGACATTTGCTTTGGGATTTAAATAATTCTGAGTGATTGATACATGCCAATCAAACTAATCCATGCAACTCTAAACAACAGAATATCAATATTGTTAGATTTAAAATCAAGTTTTATAAGTAGGAGTAAGCCATTATTTCCAGTAAGAGGCCCTCCATTCAATTTGTAGTTGTCATTATCTCAATTGGATTGGGTGCAGTGGATTAGACTCAAGCTGTTCATATCTGCGAGTCTGATTCAAATCCAGCAGAGATCAACAGGATGAGAGCTTCTCTCGTTTTCTGGCTGCAATGGTCCTCTGTGAAATGAGTTTGGGCAAATCTCACTTCACTTCCCTGTGGGCCCTCAGCACACAACTGCCATTAAGTGAGTGAGGTTGGCAATTTGGTGTCAGCATGGTTGGTGTGGTCAATGGAAAATGCCATACTTGTGCTCGTCTGAGGTTGGGGCTGAAGCACATTGTAAAGGCATAGTCGAAGTAGCTTTAGGCTGCCTCTGACCTGTAAATGCTCAATGCCTTCACACAGTGCCTGAAATACAAAGTGCCTCATTTATCAACACTAACAGTCCTCACCTCAACAGCCCAGTGCTCAAAAACGTACAAAAATACAATTTATAATGCATATAATTCACAAAAACACAATGGGTAACTGTCAAGGATAAGGAACAAACTAGATCTCTCTAAAATGAACTGACAGTGATTTGAATGATTCAAATTGCTTTGGATTCAGGAGGACCTGTCCCTTTACAGAAAATTATGACATCTGTTTTCAGAGGGATAACATCCCTCTGCACCTTCAAAAGTGTGATTTTTGCTGTTCCTGCACAGATGGCACAATGTTCCCCTGTGCATGTATATCACCATTTACAATTTCCTACTATTAGTTTTCTGCCATCATGGTGGGCATTAGCGAGCATCTGTGGCTGCAACAACAGTATTATCAAGGATTGGGCAGGTTTTAAAACAACAGATTGCTTTGATATTTTTCAAATACATTACTAATAACTTGGGTGGATATTATAGAATAATTCAAAGATTTCCAAACAGGTGCTGTGCAAGGCAAGGGCATTTGATTCAAGGCACTTCTTAAGAAAATGCATTTGATCTTTGATTGTCTGGTAATGGAGAATGTGTCTGAGTGGAGTACATGTGTCCCCTGTAACTTTGTGGTAGGGCCTGCATTTCCCGTAATCTAGTCGAGAATAAGCAACTTATAAAGTAGCTATATGTGCTATTTGTCCAATATGTGACGGACAAAGGCAATAGTTGTAGTTTCAAGCACCAAAACTTGGATGTTTTCAAAGCCCAATACAAATTCTGAATAAAATGATCATTCATATAATAGTATGGCATTCTTATTGCCTAAGTGAGTAAGGTGTATGTTTTCCAACTACCTTGGGAGTATATCCCATTCATACAGATTAAAGATAAAGGGCACTTACTTAGTCATTAAAAAAAATCTCTGAAGAGTAGTCACTTTCCATATTGGAAATGCACTGTTAAGCCCAAATACAATGCATTTCTGTAGCTGCTCAGAGGACTACAGCAATTTGCACTTATCTAGACCTAACATAGCAAAGTGTCCAAAATGACTTCTCAAAAGTAGAGGTTGGGAGAAACTGAACAATGAGCAGGAGTTACAAGATGAGTTAGGAGAGGACACAGAAAGGTTTAAGAGGCAAATTCTTTGAAACTGTATAACCAATAGTACAGCTAATACGTTTCCACTTTCCTTAAATTCTATAATTGCATTTTTCACATCTCTATACCTTCTAGATGCTACAACATTAACTAAGAAAACCTGAAGTGGTAAGAGAATTTGTTGGTGAACTCCACGTGGAAGTGCAAGAAAGTTGGTTTCTATCCCTCCGTTCAATTCTTTTTCTGACAGCATGAGTGAGATTTGGAGCTACCCCTCTGAGGAATTGCAGGTATGAGCCAAAATTAAACTACTCTATGGGGACTGTGTTCAAAAGCACTAACCTTCTGCGCTGATAGGCTGCTGGTACAACCGATATGTTTCTGCATGTTGTTTGAAAAATTTGAAGTACCCGCAATTAAAATTTCGTTCAGCAGGAGGTTCCTCTGGGGTTGGAGCAAAGGAATTTTTAGTGGCAGAACTTCAGTCTGTATTTGGCTGTGCTCTACCTGACAGGTAAGTGGAGGAAGAGCATCCGGGAAGACGTTGACCACCTCGAGTCTCGTCACCGAGAGCATGCAGAAAGCAAGCGCAGGCAGCGGAAGGAGCGTGCGGAAAACCAGACTCCCCCCCCCCCACCCTTTCCTTCAACGACTGTCGGTCCCACCTGTGACAGAGACTGTAATTCCCGTATTGGACTGTACAGTCACCTGAGAACTCACTTTTAGAGCGGAAGCAAGTCTTCCTCGATTTCGAGGGACTGTCGATGATGACGATTGACAGCACTTAAGGCTGCAAACATTGGAAAGTATCCTATTGTTCAATTTTTTAATTTGATGAGTGCAAAACATTAGAAAGCATCCACACTGCAAAATCTAGAGTTGCTTAAAAAAAGTTTGTTTTTCAGTAGAACACTACTCCCGAGCCCCAAAGCAAAATGTTTAACTAGTTTGTTGACCAATTGCATTGCATAGGTTTCCCATATGTGGAAGTCAAGATTCTATCCAAGCAGAAACTCAAGCGAACTCAGTACTTTCTTAAGTTCAGAGGTGTAGAGGCCTGTCTTGCTTGAAAATAAGGACCACCCATGTGGAGCTGCTCTTCAAGATATAGCTCAAGATGGTCACAATGAGAAGTACCCACCGTCATGCTCCAGCTGTAACAAGACCCATTTGTAAAACAAAATGAGGACCTCATTCGATTATATGTGCACCAAAGCAATCAATCACACTATTCCTTGGAGAATTTGAAGAGGATATGGGAAGCGGAACAGGAAGAGATTAACCAATGCTGTTCCCAGACCTTAACAATCTTGGGCATAAGTGTACAATGTCACAACAATAACAAACTGGCAGCACATCCGTGCCCATGAATAGTTGCTTACAACAAAGAGTGTGCAACACAATGTGTGCAGAAAATGAACAGGAAAAACAAGCCTCAACTCGCAGATGGATGTGACAGCACTTTGATGTATGCTTGATGTATGTAGCATCACTATCAGCTAAGGGACGTCAATCTAAATTCTCTCTTTGGGAATTTCACATATGGTGGCCACTAAACAGAGAGCTTTTTGGAAATAATTCTAATTCCAACCTTACACAATGGAATAATATTTTTGCAATCAGGAATTTGTATTTATCACACAAGTGGTATGAATCCCAAAACCCAGTTATTTTTAAGAGCCAAGTATTTGCTCAGTTCTCCCTTAATGCCTCGAAGACCAAGTAACTACATTATATCTTTTTAATAGTACAGCTGTCTTCATTCTCTACATCAAAATATATTAAGTAGTTTGAACTTCATTACATATTCTGATTGTGTGTTGAAGCAATCAGTGCTGCACTTGCATGTTACTGGCAGCCATTCCGCATTCACCACGACAGTAACTCTCCTGCTCTCATAGCTCACTTCCCCTCCCACCCCCCTTTCCAGGTAACATTTTATAAATACTACAGAATTCTGCTCAATTCCCATCTACCTGTAGAGCAGGAGAAACAAAGTAGAAATGTACAATTGGGGTTCTCCAAAAGCAGCAGCTAACCCATTTGTGAAAGGACCACAGATTCTGATAAAGTAGTCTCCAGTTTATAAAAATTCAGTAAATCCTACTGAATATTACTGAGCTGACAAATGCAAATATCTGGGTGTATTTCGGACATCATGTTTGATTCCCAAGATATCCATAAAAAATTGCACGTCTAATGAGATAAGGCCAATACTTAAGTTTAGTGAAAATCTAATAAAGTGAAGGAAACTTTTTCTCTCTTCCCATTACTGACTCATTCATGCCTGATTCCAGGGTCATCGGCAGTCCTCCAGTATTTTCCTTAAATGACCGTTCTTCACTTGTGAGCCCGGATAGTAAATGCTGACTATTTGACCACGGAGAGCATGAATCAAGGCCAATAAACACATCTGCATGTTTCCAGCAAGGATCACTCGATAATGATCAGGAACATGAGGCCTGGTCAAATTAGGCTCCAAGCACAGAGACCAACTGTCAGGCTCCAAATGTCGCCCCAGTTAAGATAAGACAATTCAGCTCAGACCAGAGATTGAATTTGGAATCATCCTGGCTTGCACCGGTCGATATGACACCAGTCATTGCACTTATTCACTATGCCGTTTATTGAAGAACACAACTTGTACTTATATAGTGCTTTGAACACAGAACAACATGTGATTAGCACTTTCCTTACAGAGGAGTAAGGAAAACAAAAATCGACACCGACTCACAGATGGAGATATTGGGAGAGGAGGCCAAAGGTTTGATCAAAGAGGGGTCAAGGAAAGAGAGGGAGCTGGAGAGGCAAAGGAGTTTAGGGAGTGAATTCCACAACGTGGTACAGGCTGCTGAAGGCATAACTGCCAATGATGGGGCAAGGGAAGGTGGGGGCGGGGGGCTGCACATGAAACTGGAGTCAGAGGAAGGATGATTGAAAAAACCCGCGACCTAAAGAATAGATAGTGGGTGGAGAAAGCACAGGAGATCGAGCAGCTGGCCAACAGCCATGACGTGCGAGGATTCTTCACTGCAGTTAAGTCCACCTACGGCTTAAGCACCCAAGGCCCCACCCCACTGCTGGCCAAAGACACCGAGGCAGTCAGGCCCGCTCGGAGGAGCACTTCGAAGATCTCCTTAATCGAAACTCTGCCTTTGACATGAGTGTCCTCGACTCCATCCTGCAGGATGCTACCTGCCACCATCTCAGCAAAACCCCAGCTCTGCACGAAGTAGAAAAGGCCATTCGTCAGCTCAAGAACAACAAGGCATCAGGAGCAGATGGAATCCCCGCTGAGGCACTAAAGTATGGTGGAGAAGCACTATTAACACAAGTGCATGACCTCATCTCTCTTATCTGGAGGGAGGAGAGCATGCCGGGAGATCTCAGAGATGCCGGAATCGTGACCATCTTTAAAAAAGGGGACAAGTCCGACTGCGGCAACTACAGAGGAATCTCCCTGCTGTCGGCCACTGGGAAAGTCATTGCACGAATTCTCCTCAACTGTCTTCTCCCTGTGGCTGAAGAGCTCCTCCCAGAGTCACAATGTGGATTCCGTCCACTAAAGGGCACAATGATCGCCACTGCACGACAACTACAAGAGAAATGCAGGAATCAGCACCAACCCTTGTACATGGCCTTCTTTGACCTCACAAAGGCCTTTGACACTGTCAACCGTGAGGGACCATGGAGCGTCCTCCTCCATTTCGGCTGCCCCCAAAAGTTTGTCATCATTCTCCGCCTGCTCCATGACAACATGCAAGCTGTGATCCTGACCATCGGATCCACCACAGACCCAATCCACTTTGGGGTCAAGCAGGGCTGCTTCATTGCGCCAACGCTTTCTCGATCTTCCTCGCTGCAACGCTCCATCTCACTCTCAACAAGCTCCCTGCTGGATTGGAACTAAACTACAGAACCAACGAGAATCTTTTCAACCTTTGCCACCTCCAGGCTAGATCCAAGGTCATCACATCCTCTGTCATCAAACTACAGTACGCTTGCGTCTGCGCACAGAGGCTGAACTCCAAGCCATCATCAACATCTTCACCGAGGTGTATGAAAGCATGGGCCTTACACTAAGCATCCGTAAGACAAAGGTCCTCCACCAACCTGACCTCGCCACACAGCACTGCCCACTGGGTATCAAAATCCATGGCGCAGCTTTGGACAATGTGGACCATTTTCCATACCTCGGGAGCCTACTATCAGCAAGAGCAGACATCGCAGACAAGGTCCAACACTGCATCCAGTGTGAGGAAGAGAATGTTTGAAGACCAGGACCTCAAATCTGGCACCAAGCTTATGGTCTACAGGGCAGTAGTGATACGCCCTCCTATATGGCTCAGAGATGTGGACCATATACAGCAGACATCTCAAAGCGCTGGAGAAATATCACCAGCGCTGCCTCCGCAAGATCCTGCAATTCTACTGAGAGGATAGACGTATCAACGTCAGTGTTCTCAATCAGGCCAACATCCCCAGTATCGAAGCACTGACCATGCTCGACCAGCTCCGTTAGGCGGGCCACATCGTCCGCATGCCTGATACAAGACTCCCAAAGCAAACGCTCTACTTGGAAGTCCTACACGGCAAGCGAGCCCCAGGTGGGCAGAGGAAACGTTTCAAGGACACCCTCAAAGCCTCCTTGATAAAGTGCAACATCCCCACTGGCACCTGGGAGTCCCTGGCCAAAGACCACCCAAAGTGGAGGAAGAGCATCCGGGAGGGTGCTGAGCACCTCGAGTCTCATCGCCGAGAGTATGCAGAAAACAAGCGCAGGCAGCGGAAGGAGCGTGCAGCAAACCAGACTCCCCACCCACCCTTTCCTTTAACAACTGTCTGTCCCACCTGTGACAGAGACTGTAATTCCCGTATTGGACTGTACAGTCACCAGAGAACTCACTTCTAGAGTGGAAACAAGTCTTACGAGGGACTGCCTATGATGAATGGGGAGGGGGGCGTGGGGGATAGAATTGTACAGCTGAAGAAAGTTACAGAAATATGGAAGGGTGACACAATGAGAGGTTTGAATTCAAGGATGAGAACTTTAAATTTAAGACGTTTGGGGATTGGGAGCCAATGCAGATTAGTGAGGACAAGGGTGATTAGAGAGGGACTCGTGTTACAGAATAGGAAATGGACAACAGAGTCCTTTTCAGAATGGCAGGCAGTGACTAGTGGAGTGCCGCAGGGCTCAGTGCTGGGATCCCAGCTCTTTACAATATACATCAATGACTTAGATGATGGAATTGAGTGTAATACCTCCAAGTTTGCAGATGACACTAAGCTGGGTGGCGGTGTGAGCGGTGAGGAGGATGCGAAGAGGCTGCAGGGTGACTTGGACAGGTTAGGCGAGTGGGCAAATACATGGCAAATGCAGTATAATGTGGATAAATGTGAGGTTATCCACTTTGGGGGCAAAAACACGAAGGCAGAATATTATCTGAATGGCGGCAGATTAGGAAAAGGGGAGGTGCAGCGGGACCTGGGTGTCATGGTTCATCAGTCATTAAAAGTTGGCATGCAGGTACAGCAGGCGGTGAAGGCGGCAAATGGTATGTTGGCCTTCATAGCTAAGGGATTTGAGTATAGGAGCAGGGAAGTCTTACTGCAGTTGTACAGGGCCTTGGTGAGGCCTCACCTGGAATAGTGTGTTCAGTTTTGGTCTCCTAATCTGAGGAAGGACATTCTTGCTATTGAGGGAGTGCAGCGAAGGTTCACCAGACTGATTCCAGGGATGGCTGGACTGACAAATGAGGAGAGACTGGATCAACTGGGCCTTTATACACTGGAGTTTAGAAGGATGAGAGGGGATCTCATAGAAACATGTAAGATTCTGACGGGACGGGACAGGTTCGATGCGGGAAGAATGTTCCTGATGTTGGGGAAGTCCAGAACCAGGGGACACAGTCTTAGGATAAGGGGCAGGCCATTTAGGACTGAGATGAGGAGAAACTTCTTCACTCAGAGAGTTGTTAATCTGTGGAATTCCCTGCCGCAGAGAGTTGTTGATGCCAGTTCATTGGATATATTCAAGAGGGAGTTAGATATGGCCCTTACGGCTAGGAGGATCAAGGGGTATGGAGAGAAAGCAGGAAAGGTGTATTGAAGGAATGGTCAGCTATGATCTCATTGAATGGTGGTGCAGGCTCGAAGGAACAAATGGCCTACTCCTGCACCTATTTTCTATGTTTCTATGTTTTGCATGAGCTTCAGATTACATAGGATGCTAACCAGTATAGTATTGGAATAGTTGTGTGTGGAGGTAAGGAAGGCATGGATGAAGATTTCAGCAGCAGATGGGCTGAGGTTGAGGCAGATGATATTACAGAGGTGGAAATTGACAGACTTTGTGATGGTGAAGAGTTAGGGTCAAATAGGACTTCAAGGCCATAAACAGTGGTGCTGCCCGAGACTGCAGTGAGTGTACATAGTTTGTGCGGGGAAGGTCAAAGACAATGGCTCCAGTCTTCCAAATGTGTAGTTGGAGCAAATTCCAGCTCAGCAAAGACTGGATGCCAGATAACTAGTTGTAGTGCAGAGTCTGAAAGAGGTGGTAGAAAGGTAGAGCTGGGCGTCATCAGCTTATATCTGGCAGCAGACCCCATGTCTACAGATGATGTTGCCAAGTGATAGCATGTAAATGAGGAAGAGGAGTGAATCAAGGATTAATCCTTGAAGGACACCCGAAATGACAGCATTTGGTGGGAAGAGATCAGATGATTGGTAAAAGTAGAACCAAGAAAAGGCAGTCCCACCAAGCTGTTGTTGGAGGAGGATGGTGTGATTAGCTACGTGACAGGTTGCAGAGATGGTTCAGGATTAATCCTTGACTCACTCCTCTTCCTCATCTACATGCTATCACTTGGCAGCATCATCTGTAGACATGAGGTCTGCTGCCAGATGCAAGCTGATGACACCCAGCTCTACCTTTCTACCACCTCTTTCAGACTCTGCATGATCGCATCGCAATTCATGACCTTGGTTAGGACCATTGCAATGCTATGGGAAGGGTAGAAATTTGACTGCAGGGATCAAATTTTGAGTGGTGATAGAAATGACCAGAGATATAGAAGAGCTCCAACTGCTGTTCACTATCCAATAGCCCTGCTGGAAAGTCAGTGTATGTGTATGTCTGTTGCAACGTAGGTGGGGAAGTGGGAGAATCATCAGGTGAAGACAAGTACAGGTTCAGCTCTGATATTCCCCAGCCCCAGCTCTTATAGTCCCCAGCCCACAGATGAATAGGCTGCTGACAATTCTGGTGCAGATTCATGCTTGAAGAATGCCCATTTGGGTGAAATACAAGATGGTGGCTGTCACCCGCAACACTGTATCCCAGCACAAGTCACTGCTTTCAATGAAAGAAAGGAAGAAAATTGCAAAAAAGGGTCTGCATGAAAATTATCAGCAATCAGTAAAATGATTACAGGCTCATTCACGGATTTCATGGCCGTCTGCTGCAAAAAGGCTATTCTTTCCGGAAAATAATTTAAGGTGCTTTGTAGCTAAACAAGGCTTTGAACCTTTGAGGACGACAGTATCATCTCAATAACAGTTAAAAAGAAAATTTTATTCATCATCTATTATATACAGAAATCGATTTTGCACTGTAGTTTATTCTGGATATGATAATAAGCAGTAATTTCAGAAAATGAAACCATTAAAACAAATTGAAAAGGCTGCTTGGGTCAGAGTGGGGGTCGGGGGGTGGGGAGAGGGATTGGTGGAAGCCTTTCACGTTCAAAATGATCAAAACAGGAGTGGTACTGTATTGAATGAAAGGTCACGGCGGAGCTTAGAAGTTTCAGAAAACAGCATCTTTTGAAGTATCAGAACGGCAGCCAAATCAAATACCACAGATACATCATTCCAAATTCTCGTTAACACCAATTATGCTATTCCACAGGAAAGTGTCAAGATGAGCCCATCTGCACCATTTAGAAATCTGAATGACGATTGTTGCCCAGAAGAGAAGACATTAATTTATCCCAAGTTTTTAAAAAAATTATAAATTATTTAAACATCTCTTATTATATTGACATTATTTTAATATCCAAATTGCTTAAACCAAACACTTATGACTTAAAATTGGAGGAAAATAAACAAATAATTCATTTTAATTGAAAAAAATCTTTAAATAAATTGTATCACAGAGCAGTAATAAAGTAGTCTCCGTAATAAATGTCTTAAGTGTATCTGATATACTGGAGTTACTCTTGCAGCTTCTAGGCTAGGCCAAGAGCAAACTGAAATAAGCCTTCATGACAAAGACTTTGAAGTCAACACACTGGACTAATTCCGCCTGACATTTGGAAGTTGGCCGAATGCCATAGGCACTCGAGGGGGTAAGAAAAATCGCACCACGTTCCAAACATATGAGACAGATGTCTGGGGAGGTCACATGCTGGCAAAAAATATTTTTTAGTTGCAAGTATTATCTGTTTAATATAAATGAGGTATTTAACAAACTTTCAAACTGTAATCTTTTCTGCTCTATTTCTATTTATTTCAGTGAAGGGTCAATATAAATTACAGTGTTATCAAGAACGACTAGAATATTGTAGAACCTTGCAGTAAGCAAATTAAACTGCAAGATTTAAATCATAAAGCAAGGATTCATTTTATTAGTTTTAATTGCAATTAAGAGGTGACAATTTTCTTTAAACCTATTTTCAACAATTAACTTAAATGTTGCCTTAATGCAGATGACATGAAAGCAGAATTTTCAAATGATAAATAACACAGCTCCTCATTTAAACTCATCCACAATATGCCTCTGCCTTCATCCATTGCCGTCAGATGCAGACGACACTTGTCAATCAAAAGACAACCAGAATCACATAGACCTTTTAAGAGTCAACATTCACCCAATATTATAATAGTTATTGAGCATCTAATTGACAGATTGACAGGATCATTTTCAGCACAAATAGGGTGGTACTAAAAGCATATTTAAATTGGTCTTTTTCTAATCAATTGTTAAATTAGAGGCTCGTAATGACATTTCCCTGGGAAACAAGTCAAATCAAAAGTATATTAATTTCCGTGTGCTCAAACCACATTGTGTGGGCACGGATTCGTCCTTTTGTTACTCTATCTTTTGTATTGAAGATTTAGAGATGATTTGCTTTTAGCTCGATTCCCCACAGAAGAATCTTGACTCATAATATAACGGTAATTAGTATTCTTTGTGCAAGAAAACTTACATATTTAAATATATACTTTTTAAGTTTGTCATTAAATACATGAAGGAAAGGTCATGGTATGTTGATCATTATAACTGAGTGGATGGAAAAGTGGAGCCATCTCTCTAGTGTCTCCATCAATACTTATAAAACATAATTTAGTAGCCAGACCAATTGATAACTCCTTGCAGAAAAATCAATGAACAGTGCTTCTATAGAAAATCTTTGATATAGCCAACAGAATCAACTCATTTCCTTTAATCTGGCAGCCTTCATTTCAGCTTCCCTCCTGCCACTTTTAAATTAGTTATAACTGACATGTCTGTATGGAAACCAAATGTAGCAGCTGAACAGAATTCCTTTTATATTCGGTACAGACAGATTGTGGCAACCCTTTGCAATGAGGCAACGGTGTTTTGTCCTGGATGTGGCTTGCACAAGTGCCAGCAAAGCAGGCGAGTGCTGCAGACACACAGGAAACAACATTCAAAATGAGGCACAATAATTCCTTTAATTCGGAAGCATCAAAACAACAACAACAACAACTTGCATTCATACAACACCTTTAACATAGGAAAAGGTCCCAAGGGGAATCACAGGAGTGCAATCAGGCAAAAAAAAAAACTGACACTGAGCCAAAGGAGGAAATATTAGTAGGGATGACTAAAAACTTGGTCAAATTGGTAGGTTTTAATGAGAGTCTTAAAGGAAGAGAGAGAAGTAGAGAGTTGAGGGAGGCAATTCCAGAGCTTAGGGCCGATACGGCTGAAGGCACGGCCGCCAATGGTAGGTCATAAGGAAGTACAAATACGATTTTAGGAAGCAGTAGTATGCCACTGAAAGCAAGCATGACACTGAGGTATGCTACTTATCTCCTGGTAACAATAACCCATGAAATAAAATGCAACGGTGCACAGCTGGATCAAATGCCAGGCCCAGTTCTCATCTGGCACTTGGGGAGTCAACATAAAATCCCATTCAGGAAGAGGAACAAATGTCATTCCTCACAACCAATTAATAGGCCCTATCCAAGATGAAGCGTTTATAGTTCCACGTGGACGACTCCACAGTACAGACTGCCACCTCTTCGACTTTGTAGTTTTAGTCCATGATCAGATCAGCCATGATCGTATTAAATGGCGGAGCAGGCTCGAGGGGCCTTGTGGCCTACCTGCTGCTCCTATTTCTTATTTGCTTATTTGGAAACTACAACTCTGCATCAATGCAAGGACAGGCCAATCGCAAATGATGGTGAAAGCAACATGCAAGGAGCCAAAGCTCAAACCCTTATCC
Organism: Pristiophorus japonicus; assembly: GCF_044704955.1. NCBI lineage: Eukaryota > Metazoa > Chordata > Chondrichthyes > Pristiophoridae > Pristiophorus > Pristiophorus japonicus. The sequence continues at coordinate 251,360,120 of NC_091981.1, forward strand.
ATAAATCCAACTGCTGTAGATGTCCTGCACTGTTGCGCTAAAATTAAGCCTTCCACTCATGAACCCGCTCAGCTTAAATGGAGTGTCATATAACCTTATATCTGTACATTTCTCATGGGGAACTCAGGAACTGGTCACGAGCTTTATGCTTTAAAATGCTGATTAGAGGCAGCTTAGGAACGGTCATTTTCTGCAAAAAGCACTCTGATGTGACATCATGAAGAGGGAGTGCTGCTCACAATCCAAACCATGAGGTCACATCAGGGTGAGTGTTGTATAAAGAAACGTCTATCCCGAGGCTACCTCTAGCCATCACTTTAAAAAAAAAGAACAAGAAGTTAAGATGCAGCAGTTACAATAGTTACAACAGTTAGATTTATGGATAAGGGGTGGTACCAAAGGACTGGATGACTGCAAATGTTACACTCTTGTTTAAAAAGGAGAGAAGGATAAACCTGGCAACTACAGGCCAGTCAGTTTAACTTCGGTGGTTGGGAAGCTTTTAGAAACAATGGCCCCAAGTTTCGGCCCGCGCCGAAAACGGCGCACCTCCGAGCTGGACGCCTGTTCTTCGCGCCTAAAAGTGCGCTAGAAAAAAACTTCGATATTCTCCGGCTCCTCGGAGCTCAATCTCAGCTTGGCGCGGCGTGCTCTTCACAGCGGGGGGCTGGAGCCAAACACTCGTGCCGATTCTGTAAGTAGTGGGGGGCAGGTCCAATTTAAATGAGCCAACAGTGTCAAACAAACATTGGCACTCGGCCATTTTTAAAAGGACTCGGCTGCCATTGAGCCACTGACACCGCCCCTTAAGCGTGGCCGAATGGCCTCAGCCCCCTTGAAAAGCTGCGTGCGTCCGGTGTTGATCCTTCGGCTGCCGGCCAGCCACTGACGCCGCTCCTATCCCATGGCCGAATGGCCTCAGCCCCCTTGAAAAGCTGCATGCCTCCAGTGTTGATCCTTCGGCTGCCGGCCAGCCACTAACAGAATGAAGGCCTGCCTGCAGCACAGCAGTTCGAAGGCTGCTGCTGTTTCATACAGGTAGGAACATGGTTTATTTAAATCCTTTCTTTGCTTATTTGTATAATATTTGTATAAGTTTAACTAAGGATTGATTGTAGAATTTAATGACTTCCCCCCCCGACCTCGTTCCCTATGCCTAATTTGTAACCTACGCCTGATTTTCTAAAGTGTAGACAAGGTTTTTTCGAGCGTACAAAAATCTTCACTTACTCCATTCTAAGTTAGTTTGGAGTAAGTTTTCACTGCCGAAACTTTGAAAACAGGTGTAAGTGGCTGGACACGCCCCCTTTTGAAAAAAAAATTCTGTTCCAAAGTGAAACTGTTCTAACTGACTAGAACTGGAGCAAACTAAATGCCGAGAATTTGAATTTCTAAAATACTCCGTTCAACACCAGTTGCTCCAAATAATCAGGAGCAACTGAGGCCAAAACTTGGGCCGAATAATCTGAAAGAAAATTAACAGCCGCTTGGACAAGCATGGAAGAATAAAGGGGAGCCAGTACGGATTGTTATGGGCAAACTGTGTTTGACTAACTTGATTGAGTTTTTTGATGACGTAATGGAGAGGGTGGATGAGGGCAGTGCCGTTGATGATGTGTATATGGACTTTCAAAAGGCATTAGATAAAGTACCCATTACTTGGCTTGTTAGCAAAATTGAAGCCCATGAGATAAAAGAGGCAGTAGCAGCATGGATACAAATTTGGCTTAGGGATAGAAACCGAGAGTTGTGGTGAATGGCTGTTTTTGGACTGGAGGGAGATATACAGTGGCGTTCCCCAAGGTTCAGTACTAGGACAACTGCTGTTCTGATATACATTAATGACTTGGACTTGAAGGCATAGGGCACAATTTCAAAACTTGCAGATGACCTGAAACTTGGAAGTGTAGCAAACAGTGAGGAAGGTAGTAATAGACTTCAAGAAGACAAAGACAGGCTGCTGGAATGGGTGGATACTGGCAGATGAAATTCAATGCAGAGAAGTGTGAGGTGAGACATTTTGATAGGAAGAATGAGGAGAGACCATACATTCTAAATGGTACAATTTTAAAGGGGATGCAAGAACAGAGAGATCCGAGGGTGCTTTGCACAAATCTTTGAAGGTGGCAGGACAGGTTAACAAAAGTTAATAAAGCATACGGGATCCTGGGTTTTATAGAGGCATTGAGTACAAAAGCCAGGAAGTTGTGCCAAACCTATATAAAACACTAGTTCGGACTCAGCTGGAGTATTGTGTCCAATTCTGGCCACCACAATTTAGGAAGGATGTGAAAGATTTGGAGAGGGTACAGAAGAGATTTACTGGAATGGTTTCAGGGATGAGGGAGTACAGTTATGCTGGGGTTGCTCTCCTTGGAGCAGAGAAGGCTAAGAGGAGATTTAATGGATTTAGATGGAGTAAATAAAGAGAAACGGTTTCCAATGGCTGAAGTGTCAAAAAGGAGAGGGCACAGATTTAAGGTGATTGGCAAAAGAACCTGAGGCGACAGGAGGAAACACTTTTTTACACGAGTGGTTAGAATTTGGAATACACTGCCTGATAGGGTGGTGGATAAATACTTGGAGAAAAAATTGCAGGGATATAGGAAAAGAGTGGGACTGACTGGATTGCTCTTCGAAAGAGCTGGTACAAACTCGATGGGCCGAATGGCCTCCTTCTGTACTGTAATAGTCTATGATTCTAACTGACCGCAAGACACAAATGAAAAGGTGTTATACCATGTAGGTCTTTATGACAATGTAGTACAAGAAACTTGTCTTTTAAGCAATATAGCAGTTTTTAGAATTTCAAATGGAGTTTAAATAAAAAGGTTTAAGTTTAATTGTACTAAACAATCCTTCAATAAAAAATTGCGCTTCATAAAGAAAATAACTCTGGAAATTTGAGAGGAAATAGGAACTCGGTAAATAGGAAACAGCAGCAATATAATTATGGTCTTTATTTATGTTGCCTTCTACAACTGGCAGTCAAAGCACCTCATCCAACAAAGGTGGAAATTAAGAAATACTCCAACCCCTGGGGACCACATTTTTGTCTGACCCATATTTTAATGTATATTAGCATCTGCAATAAAGATAGAACAGGCTTTATTTCTGAAATCATCTTTTATTCATTATGGAGAGTGAATTCTATGTTTCTCGACCAATGTTTGCTTGCTGCTTCACTTGATTTTTTACAGCAAAGTCCAATGATATATTTAGTAGACAAATGCATATTAACATTTTAGAATTTAATGACATATAGAAATGGCAGTGTGTGTATATATTTTTAACATTTATTTCAAAAGGAAAAAAACTTAGGAAAAATAATTGGCTACATGGGGTTCATTCTTCGTGGCCTTACGCATTATCAAATCCAACACTAATCATTACCTCATTGTGTTTTGTTATCCTCCTGGCAACAATCAACTGTATCATCCCTCTTTTATTTCCCTCTGTGGACATGGATCTCCGGAGCGTCTCCATGGCATCTTGGTTTGTCTTTCCCAACAACGATTCACTGTTCACTGCTATAAGCTGGTCATTCACATTAAGTCTACCATCCTGAAGTGAAGACAGAATAAAACTCTGCTGTCAAATCAGCTCCAAATCTGTAACCTTTTCATTCAAAATGCAGTGATCAAATTCACCCAGGATGCGTGCAAATTCTTTTGATAAGGCATTTCTTTTATCCAAGTACTCTGGAGTTACACTTGTCAGTTTGAAAAGTATGCTAACAAAACAAAAACAACCTACCTATAAATACAGGAAAAATATGGCTCTTTTAACAATATGAACATGAAAATAGAGAACCTGTTTTGTGCTGCCAATTTTCAAAATGGTCATGAAGAACAACTATTTTATCCTCCTATGCTGCTTCAACATCGTTCCTGAAGTATATACATCTAGCTTTCTCTGACATTCACAAATAAAATCATCTACCATTGTTCCACCCAATTACATATTTTGGCAAACTAATTTTGTAGTTACTGAGACACTTCCTTGGATTTAAATGTCCCTCCAAGTTTGGTATGATCGGCAAATTGGACCAGTTTGTGTTAAGTCTCTGAATCAAAGTTTCTAATATTAATTTGAAATAATAGAACTTTTAACACCACTGCTTAAAGTACTTCTCTAATCACAACATAACTCCTCTAAGATGGACCCAAGGCTTCCTACTCGTGAACCAATTTCTTAGCTATTTCCAGATTTTATCCCAGAATCCCGCAGCTTCAAGCTTAAATAGCAAAAACTGTGCCAAACGATTTTTGAAAGTACACATCATATGCAAACTTTACTGGAGAGATCACTTTCTGAAAAAGGTTAAGGAGTTTGTTCAGGAAACCTGATTCCATTTTAGCTGCTGTTTACCAAATTATTCTTGTATAGGTAATCCTCAAGTTTACTCCTGATAATTGATTCCGTGACTTTACAGGAGATTGATCCAAGACCAACTGGTCTGTAGTTGTCTGGATCTTTGTCACTAAGGCCTCACAACTCTTCGAGCTCCTGGATAAATAGCATATATCCCTGGGGTTTTATTTGAGCCTTTGTTTTGAGTCCTTTTAGGCTAGCTAAGACTTTAATCTCATTTCAAAAAGTTGTTTTAGAGAAACATCTTCTTCAGTGTTTTTCCTGGTAAATGCTCGGATAAAGTGTTCTATAAAACCTATTTTATGTTCATCCTATTTTTTTTTGCCTTATTTAGCTTCTTTTAGGGTTCTTGCCTCCTATATTAGGTACTGTTATACAACTTGTTTTATATAATGCCTTGAACGAAGTAAAACGTTCCAAGGCGCTTCACAGAAGTGTTATAAGACAAAAAATAAATTTGACACCGAGCCAGGTAAGAAGAAATGACAGCAGATGACCACAAGCTCGGTCAAAGAGGTAGATTTTAAGAACCGTCTTAAAGGAGAAAAGAAAGAGAGAGGCGGTGAGGTTTAGGGAGGGAGTTCCAGAGCTTTGGGCCTAGGCAGCCGAATGCATGGCCACCAGTGGTTGAGCGACTTTAATAATCAGGGATGCTCAAGAAGGCAAATTTTGAGGAGCGCAGATATCTCAGGTCATTGTGGGGCTGGAGGAGATGATAGGGATAGGGAGGGACGAGGCCATGGAGGGATTTGTTAGCAAGGATGAGAATTTTGAAATTGAGGCAATACTTAACTGGAAGCCAATGTAGGTCAGCAAGCACAGGGAAGATGGGTGAATGGAACTTGGTGCGAGTTCGGACATGGGCTCGAAAAATTTCTTACTGTTCAGTTTTTAATCACATTTCTCTTTTCCCCTCACTCTAGCCTCCCTTGTAACATGTTTCTGCATGTCTTTCTACTTATCTCAACAAACGTCTTCACGTTTCTCCCTGCAGGATTTGCAAAGGTTGTTTTTTCTTCAGATTTCACATCTGATTAATTTGTTAATTCCTTTGAACTCCTGCTTGTTTACTCTAATTCTGAGTATAAATTTAGGATGTTTCGGTGTAAAACCTGCATAAATCAGTTACGTGCGAATTTTGTCACGATAAAAACCCCAGCGTCTATGCTGCAGTTAAACCAAAACTTTCCATGAAATTCTGGGGCCGATATCTTCAAATAAAATCAAAAATATTGAAGAACATATCCTTAAGTAGGCCTTAAACGATTGTCCCAATTTTTAAATCTTCACGAAGTTGAACCGCAATGGGTCCATATGTTTATCCAGTGAATAGCTTGTCAAATTGCTATATTTAGTTAGAGGCTGAGCCACACAGGTCTCGGGTTCAATTTATGACCTATGCTAAGTTAACTGTTCTCAGTCATTGAGCCAATAAAAGTGCTCCAATTGATCTCAACAACTTTAGGCGAGGGGACAGGAAAGTCAGTCAGGCTCTTACTCCTGTCACTCTCTAGTGGCCTCTACTGGAACTGCACATGCATGGATCTCTTGTGAGGATAGGACCAGCCTCTCCTGATAGTATCAGCAGACCCTCGCAAGTAAGTAAGCCTGCTGACAAAAATCACACAAGTTAACAGCTATGAGTGAGGTACCAGATAGTGACTGGAACTCGATGGAGCTGTATCTCATCAGGGAGTCACCATGTTCCAAAATTTGCAAAAATGAAGATTTTAAAAAAAAATTCCCCTCAAATAAACAATTATTACATTTAATTAGCCCCGCGATACCAATGGACTTACCTTAGATGCTGCTCCTCCATTGATGATAGACTTCACAAATATGCCCAGGTCAGCATGGTTCTCTTTTGATCTATTACCTTTGACACTAACCCCAAGGCCTGCAGATCCAGTGTCATTGAGCGGAATTTCAAAAGTCAGGAACTCCCTGGTACCATCGGGTGTAAGAACCAAGTCGTCATCTTCCGCTTTCTAATATAGAAAAATATAACTTTGTCATCTCATAAACAGGTTAGATTTATAAAAACATTACTGTTTATCACTATATCAGTTTTGATTCAAGCGGTATTGGATATGTTAACTTCCTTCCTTATTAGTGCATTAGGCAGCATTTCAAAAGTCACACTCTTTAATAAGCCACTCCTGTATTTTAGGACTTTACTGGGCTGCATATTCATTACTGCTTTTAATTCATTCCTAACATCAACAGTTACAGTTCTTCAATTAAAGTGAATATGCTTTCCATTTTATAAATGTGTGCTACAAACTAATTAATCTATTTTAAATTTATAAATTATGACTGAGTATAAATGGAGATTGTGACTACATTTATGATAAACATAATGATACTGTGTGTCTAACATTTCCACAAATTTATGTGCAAAAGCTACAATGGGATGCTCAGGACAGTAGTTGAGGGCAACACACTGTTAAGAAACAGCTAAATGCTATATTGTGGAGACCACAGGATTGGAATTCTGGAAAAATGAAATGGGCCAAAAGGATCACCTTCACCTGAACCTATTTTTGCGATCTTATGATGTAAGGGTCTGAAGTATTAGTGCATTAAAAAAATACTTTAGTTCTTCTCCTGCTGAAAATTCCTAACACTTGCATCTGACCTTTAAAGGGTTGTGAAATTTCCAGAGCTGTGTCAAGTTGCCCACTGCAATGCATAAACAAATACTTCAAAAAGGTTTTAACAGTGCCTGCAACAAAAACTACTCTAAAACGACAGCAAATGTATGGAAGTGTAGTAAAGCTGCCTCGTCTGTAAATAAAGTGGCTGGTTTGGAAGAATCTGGTTAGCAAAATTGTTTAAGATTACAATTTCAAGAGCAAAAAAATTAATTTCCGATGGCAATACTCAAAAATGCTCCATAAATATATTGAGACATACTAAAATAGATACACTATATAATAAAACACACATGAAAAATGCACTCACAATGTGTCAACAACATTAGTTATCCTTCTGATTCTGGATCTCTGTGCATTCCTCCCCATGCTTCATCATTAGTGACAGAGCCTTCGACCATCATTGGCCTTGCATTCTGAATTTACCTATGGTTCTACTCTTGCGCCAATCCTCCCCACTTCAAAACTACCTCTTGGATCTTACCTTGGGTCACTTCTCTTATGTTTCCTCTCCTATTAATTGCTAGATCTCTATCACCCATGCCATTTTGTAAAGTGACTTGAGATACTTAGCGACATTAGTCATTATAGAAATGCACGTTGTAGTAATGTAAAGAAAGAAGAAAAACTTGCATTTATATGCTGCTGCCACATCCTCATGACATCACAAAGTCCTTATTGTGAAGTGTAATCATTATTGTTCCTCGGCACATGTGGCAGCCAATGGGTGCACAACAAAAAAAGTTGACCTGCAGGCTAGCAGGCACATGATTTACAGTCTCATCTGAAAGATAGCACCTCTGTCAATGCAGCTCCCCCAGTGGTGGGAGGGTCTAATTACAACGTGCCAAGTTTATGCGATAGATGAGGACATTGGGGGGGGGGGGGGGGGTCGAAATCCCATCCCAGCCGCAAAATTGGGGTTACCGCCCCCGAAAGGAATTGAATGCAATGTCGGGTGCTCCACTTCCTCTCGGGGGCAGTACCAGGGCGATAAGTACTCAAATGTTGCAGTGCTATGCGGCCTCTCCGCGTAGTACTAGCGCAAGCATAGGGCCCTCCGCTTCCCTTAAAGGGGAGGGCACGCTGCAAGTTCTGCAGTGGGGCGAGGGGTCTCCATGACGGGGGAAGCAGGGTGCTGTGGTCGCAGCCTAGCACAGAAGCGGAGTGCCGAGCTGCACCATCGCGGCACGGAGCCTGCAAAATAAAGCACGAAAGGCCGGACCAGTAAGTCGGCCGGGAGAAAAAAAGTGGCACTGTGCACTTCCCATTTAATTTTCGCCCCGCGTGTGGAGTGTTGCCTGGTTCGTGACCTGCAAGGTTGGCGCTGACATCGCCCATGGTGGCCTCATGGGGTGCTGGCCAATTTCCGTCACGGGGCAAAAACAGGCCGCTGCGGGCTGAAAACAGGTCGCTGTGCTACCGATTTTGCACATACGCTAACTCCCGTACAATTTTGCGTGAGCCGGTAGCCCCGGCCCCCCGCAAAAATCCATTTGTGCCCCCTGGAGATGCCAATGGCAGGCAGACAGGAGGCCAATTTTGCCCCAGGAATTTATATGTGGTGTATAAAAATGAGCACAGAATATATGACTTTAAAGTGGGGATTGAATTATATTTGCATGTCCTGGTCCACTTATTCCCTGCCCACTAATCGCACTTCCTCTAATCGCATGCACGCACACACACACATTTCTAGATTAACAATGGTTCTGGCAATGCACTTTACAGTCTACAACAACTATTTCAAGAGCTGTTGGAGAGAAATATCACACTTGAGCATTAGTTCATGGCCCACTGAAGCTTAAAATGCAAGGTTTCAAATCTTAACAAACAATAGCACCTATGATGTAAGTATGAAGAAACAGTTTATCAAATTCAGCGATTCTACTGTGTTTATGAAACAGGAACAAGTTACAGCTACAAGGGAAGCACAATTAACTAGAAGTGCAGTTTATGAGCTTTCTGCAGTTCTGCAGGTTCAATTCCTGCTACGTTTTACTTATTTTGTCGAAGACTAAGGTGCGCAATTCCCTCATACTCCAACCTAACACCTCAACCAACAAAATATCAAGTACTAAAAGGTTAAAGGTGTATTTACTGTAATTTCATGAGTGCATTTGCACCATCAGTTTAGTCTACACCGACAAACTGACAAGGTAAATCTAGAGCCAGTGGTTGAACTGACTTCAAAACAAAACGGAAGAGGCGGTGAGGCTCAGCTGCCTGGTTCCAGTGCAAAAGGCCAGAGTCAGTGGTGTGGAGGGTATGGTAGGGATATAAGGTGCAGGAGGTTGTCAAGATACGGTGCAAGATGTGGGAAAAGATTATAAATGTATTATGCTGGGAGATTTGGTACAAAATGCAAGTTTAGGAGGATATGGGAAGGAGGGTGCTAGGACTTAGCATCTGGCTAGATTCAGGCAGCTGGGTTTTGAACAGGTAAGTGTTTATGGAGAGTGGAGCACGGGAAGTCAGCTAGAAGGGCATTTGAGTAGTTGAGTCTAATGGTGATAAAAAATAAAATGGGATCAAGTTGCAGAGGGGTTGAAGGAGGTGTGGAGGCAGGCAACTTTGTGGAGGTGGAAATAAGTGGTCACGTTGCCAAATAAGATGTAGAGCTTGAATCAGCTTTGTGTCAAATAAAACATAAAGGTTTCACTCTGTCTGGCTCAGCCTGTGAGGAACTAGCTAGGAGTTAGAGGTACTAATTTGTCCATACCAGTCGGCTGCCGTGAACTCAGTGGAGGGAATGATCCCTTTAGAATGCCCGAACCAGAACGACACTAGACATGTTTCCGCACTGTTGAGGCACGGGAGGTTGGTCCCCTAAATTGGACCTCCTTGTTGGTTTTCCGCTAGGAAAATAGATGCAACAAGGTACAATCTCATCCCTATGGAGTCAGTAGCAAGGGAGAAGAGTTCATCTTGGGTGTCAAAAATTATGGCTTTGGTCTTCCTAGTGATCAGCTAGATGGAGTTGTGACTCATTCATAACCTGATGCAGGAATGGCATCTGGGGGAAGGATGTGGATGGGAAAGAGAAGGGGGACAAGGCGACACTGGAGGTGACATAAAGCAAAATGCAGCAGAGGCTGGATATCTGAAACAACAACAGAAAATGCAGAAAACACTCAACAGGTCAGGCAGCATCTGTGGAGAACTAGTGAGACATTTAAGGTATGCACCCTTTCTCAGAACAGTGCAGGGTTGGGATGAAAGAGAAGCCAAATGCTGGAAATTTTCTGCTTCCCTTTAGATATGGGAACCATGCAAGGGCAGTCCTATAAAGCTGGTCAACAGAGTAGAGGACGATTAACTGAATTAAAAATGCTGCAATTGCTTGGAAAGATCTTGTAGCATGAAAGCTTAATGATGTGGTAACCCAGAGATAAGAACATAAGAAATAGGAACAGGAGTAGGCCATACGGCCCCTCGAGCCTGCTCCATCATTCAATAAGATCATGGCTGATCTGATCATGGACTCAGCTTCACTTCCCCGCCCGCTCCCCATAACCCCTCATCGCTCAAGAAACGATCTATTTCTGTCTTAAATTTATTCAATGTCCCAGCTTCCACAGCTCTCAGAGGCAGCGAATTCCACAGATTTACAACCCACAGAGAAGAAATTTCTCCTCATCTCTATTTTAAATGGGCGGCCTCTTATTCTAAGATCATGCCCTCTAGTTCTAGTCTCCCCCATCAGTGGAAACATCCTCTCTGCATCCACCTTGTCAAGCCCCCTCATAATCTTCTACTTTTTGATAAGATCACCTCTCATTCTTCTGAACTCCAATGAGTAGAGGCCCAACCTACTCAATCTTTCCTCATAAGTCAACCCCCTCATCCCCAGAATCAACCGAGTGAACCTTCTCTGAACTGCCTCCAAAGCAAGTATATCCTTTTGCAAATATGGGGTAGTGTGTCTGCTTTGAGCGCAATTGGGAAATTGCACCCAAAATGTGTTCAAAATTGCGCCGGTTAGGTTAGACTTCAAGTTTAAGCTAAAAGTCATTTGCATAATCACAAACGTAAAATCTTCCATGAACCAGCATAATCGGGCAGTGCAATAGGACATAATTATTCCTTTTTTTGTCTTTCCATTAAAAAGTATTCCTTGACGTATTTAAGAACATTTAACCTGGTGCCGTTTATACAGCTGAAAATGGGTTATCACCAAAAATAAGCTTTTTTGATAAGGATTCCCAGCCCTCCACCTGTGAGTAACCTGATTTAAAATCACTGAAAATGACTAAGAAAATCTATATTGAACCATTCAATAGCTTCATTGGTATACGCTAGTCAATTTCTTCGTAAATTAAAATATTCTTTGATGGGGAAAAAACTTCTAAAACGTGCATGCGCGCCTAAGAAAATGAGCGCAATTTGAAGAGCCAGTACAATCATCGGAACTTCGCAATTTTAACTTTGGGGGCATGGGCAGTGTCTGATTCGGGCGAATTGAACCTTGAACCAGCGTAAGAGATCACGGAAACTCAAGCGTGAATGAGCGAACCTCACTTAAATTTAAAATTCCCCACTCTTTTGTGCTGGTTCAGCCAATTCCGCCCCGATTGCACTTGTATAAGTAACGGAAACGTGCCGCCAATCAAATTTAAATCCCACCACGGCATGTTGTGAATCTGAATTCTATAAATTGGGTAATTGCCATGAAATCTGGTTTAAAACTCAACCAATTCATTAATGTCCTTCAGGGATAGGAACCAGACACCCCTACTCACATCAGCCTACATGTAACTCCAGTCCCACACTGCGTGGTTGACACGGAGTGCCCTCAGATCTACTTGGAATGTGCCATAAATACTGCTTTGGAGGCACTGCTCACATCCCAATAATAAATTAAATAAAACTAATGATAAAAAGATATTAAACAGGGACTCCCTTAGTGTTTGATCAGCATAAATGACACAGATACAAAAACCCAGAACTCTGGTGCAGTAACGTCTATTGCAGGAGCAAATAATTCATGACTACCTTGTATCTCTGCCCAAGACCATACTAGTTGCTATTAAGATTGCTTCCTTCGGGATTTTTACAAATATTTATCTGATGCAGTAGGAATAGGAAGAGGAAGTTGGGATGCATAATCATTGTTGTTTTAACAGGAAGAGAGTCACTACTTCACCTATTATATAGCACTATGAGTCCTTTCACCTTGGACTCTCTCTTTGGATGTTTCAGCCAGTTTCTATAACAAGAGGTTTTGGTCCAGTGGACAACACCACTTGGGGACAGATACTGCTCTCTGTAACTGACTAACTGTGAAGCCAAAACTTGGAATAAATTAAACAGATCAAGTCAGAATTTGAAACATGTTCAAACACAATAATTAAACCCCAAAGACTGGACATGGTGAAGAGAAAATATTCTCTCTTTCTCAATTACAAATACAACTGGGATAGATGCAAAAGAAATGTAGATGGTCATGTACAACAAACAGGACAAGGGAAGAGCGAGTTGTATTGTTCCAGCTGGAAAAACCTTAAATGGGCAGGCATGTCTGATTCTTTGACCAGATCTGCTTTTGCCATTTGAAGCTTGGTTTAAAAACGAACACTCTCAATATTGCTGGCTATAATTGTCTATCTACATTTCTCTACTCCGCAAATCTATGCATATATACATGTAGAATGGATATAATTATATACAAAGCCAAGGCTCTCATTTCATGACTGAAAAAGATTCTGTATACTTGACTTGCATTACATCATTCCCAATAGTAAACTGATGACAGAACTTGGACAACACAGTAATTACAGCTTTGATTCAGTATGAAGAAAGCTGCACGAGTGTCATGGTCACACATGACGGCAAAACAGAGCGTGCAATCTGAGCTTTGCTTCTGCTTGGTGGAATCGATCCTACCGATTTTTTTTGCACCTTCTTAAATGGAATGTTCTGTTTTCATGCGGTGTTCCATCAAGCAGCTCAGTCAAGTACCAGCAAACTGCACTTAATGAGAGCAGCAGAGTTCTGATCAAGTCAGTCACAGCTGGAACTGGAATACACAATCTTTGGGTTGCAAGTCCAAGCCGACCCACAAGAGCAAATGAACGGATAACGTCAACCATCATACCAGACAGTAATGACTCTCAAGTTGCTGTAGATCACTGGCTTGTTCACTTAAGGGAAAATAAATTGTCCACAAACGCATTCCAAACTCCAGAATCCTTCCTTTGTATTATAACATTTCTTTCAGGCTCTGCCAATTCAGAGCAAGAATATTTTTAGTGTGGTTCTTTCAACATAACTGAACGTTGAAGGTTTTAAAAAAAAAAAAATTGTATTCATTTATAAAAAGGGGTTCTATTTCACATTATGATAAATACAGCTGCCCAAAAAGCAGTGCCTAGTAATCCAAATCAAATAAATCCGTCTCTCCAAATATCTAGACTATAAAGGGGTTAAATATATCTTCATTGCTGGAAAAGTTATAAGCTGTACCTATAATTCCACAGGGGCATTGGAAATTTCAATTTACAGGTGAGCTTTTTAGGCTTCTCACAATAGGAACAGTTAAACCCAGATCGCTGAATCTTCAAACAGAATTATATACTGTACAAAGAAACCATATCAACTATGTTCCTACAGGAACATAACAAATTCAGGAATATCCAAATCAGAGCACAAAGCTCGTCTTTTCTTCCTAGAACCAAGGGGAGATTTTTAAAATTATAGATGGTTTTGATAAGGTGAATAGGGAAGGATTATTGCCTCTGCTTCATCAATCAATGGTAACAGATTCATCAATTTTAAATCGTTAATAAGAAACTGAGGTAACAGGTTCAGAGAAATTTCTTAACACAGATGAACTGCTTTGCCTCAGGGAACAGTAAGACAGAGACCATTGCATCTTTTAAGGGGAAATTGGTTAAATATTTAAAGCAGAGCAACATGCAGAGTTAGGGGAAGAAAGGCATTGGAATTAGCTTTAGTTGCTCTAGCAATGAGCCAGTACAAACACAGACTCTCCTATGGTATAAACTTCTATGGTTCTAATTGTACTTTAAAATCTGGGACAAGAGTATTTGCATACTTCTTAACAAAATCAAGTAATATGCATAACATCAAGCAATGCAGCTTCACTCATTTCTGGTAACATTTTGACATTGCAGATACATTTTACAAATAGGTATTGCATTTAGGTAATGTCCTTTTTAAGTTACTAAAAATTAGAACCATACTTGGATTAATGTAAAACAAGAGTGAGTAATAATATCGAATCCGAGTTCATAAAATTATGAAATTATACTTGCAAAGGGATGTTTTATTTTTAAATTGAAATTTCTTCAAAAAATAGTCCATTAACAACATACATGATCTAATTTGCTCAAGTATGCTTCTTTGTCAGTCAACCAAAGAATGGCATTGATGAAATCTATTTAAATATCTATGAGTTCGATCATTCCATTGAGAACAGCATTAATGTAGTGCGCAAGTATAGGGGAGAAGAAAAGGAAAGCAATAAGGAGCTAAAAAGTTATTTCCCTTATTCGAAAAGGGAAATTATGGCTCGAGGGAAGCACCAATGGGAAAACACTAATGCTTAATAACCTTCGGAATGCTTATATTATGTAAGAATTGTTTAGATTAGAGCTGCTAGAGATAATTCCTTGCAAAAGACCAACGCTAGTCATGATGACTTTCAGTTATCTCCAAAGGAACCATTTGATTAAAACCATGGAAATTCATAATAACTCGACAAAGTGTTTCAAACCACTCACCTGGATAATTAGATCTCTCTCTCTCTCTCTCTGACATTGGACTAAATGGTACCTTCTTTACTGAATTTTCAATAGCTTCCTTACCCCTTTTCTAAGACCAATAGTTTTCTTTTTATGAAAGGAGTTTTTCTGCAGTGATAAAAGGATTCCTGGTTAATTAAAACCGTTCTGGTTTATTCACCTTCTCGAATGTTTAAAAACCCTCAGAAATACTTATAGATGAACTCAATTTTGTCTGCCCTATGTTACAAATCTGTACCGTTTAATCTTAGTACAGTCGTGCCTTCCAGACAATTTGATAGCGCTTTGCTTCCCTCTTCAGATTCTTATTCATGTGTTGTCTGCTTTTAATAAGTTGGTTAATTGTTTCATTAAATCAACTTGAAAATATACTGCACCTAACTTATTCAAACAAAAGATTCAATTCACCATAAATAAGATTAAAAATAAAAGTTTTATTCAGCTAATTTAATGGGAAGAACTTTGTTTTTATTAGTTTGATAGCGCAGACTATTTTGAATGTTGGTCAAGTTTTTTTTAAAACCAAACAAAACTAAATTCCAAAGTTCATCAAGTCTTGTTCATACTAGTTTTACCTAGTATGCAGTTGTTCATTGTCAAGTCAATTTTCAACTTAATGCTGAAACTAAGAACAAATTAATGTAATGACTGTAGTCATTCTATATGTGAGGATAACACTTGTGAGGCTAGCCTACAAATTAGTAAATCTATGGGCGAGAGTTTCCCTAACCTGTTTTTCTGGCGCCCTCACCCGAGATGCGCCGTTTTTGTCCGCCTCCAAGTACGCCGAAAAAAGACGTCGGTATTCTGGCCGCTCCCCAGCCTTTCTTCGGTCGTGGTGCAGTGTGGCCCAATGAATTGGGGGAGGAGCCAGGACCCGGCGCTGAAAACAGTGCCGGGACCTCTGCACATGCGCGCTAGAGTCTGCGCGCATGTGCAGTAGCTCCTGGCAGGCCGTTTCTGCAAACGTGCGCTGCAGGCTGTGTGGGAGGGGCCCAAAGCACGCCGTCCCTAGCCCTGGTCGAATGGGCTCCCTCATCGGCGGCCCGCAGCGTTCCCTAAGGTAGGACTTCTATTTTTTATTTGTTATTTACTGATTGGTTTTGGTGCTTTAGGTGCAGGGTTCCTTCTATTTTTTTTTATTTGTTAATGATTGATTGCTTATTACTTTGGTCTTGGTACTTTAGGTGCAGGGTTCCTTCTATTGTATTTATTAATGAATTGTTAATTACTTTTTGTGCTTTGTTTGGTGCTTGGTGGTGGTTTAAATGTAATTACTTGCGCCAATTCCTTATCTCTAGGTAAGGCTTTTCTGTGCGGACAGAAGTGGCAACATATGCTGGCCTAAGTTAGTTTGGAGTAACTATTTGCTGGCAAAATGTCTAAAACAGGGGTAAGTGGCTGGGAATGCCCTCCTTTGAAAAAAAAATGAACTTAAAAAAAAACCTAACTAACTCACTTACACTGGTGCAAATTAAATGGCCAGAATTGCAACTAAAAAGATAGTCCAGAAAAATCAAGTTACTCAAAAAAAAAAGGAGGAACTCCTGGGGAAACTTGGGCCCTATGTACTTACTATTTAGGGTCAATAATGACCCCACACATTATGGCTGTAAATAGTTTTAACATCCCCAATTATGGATAGCAGCTAATATTCTAAAACTATCACTAATAAACAAAATGGTGGGCAGGAAAAGACCATCTGGTCCATCAAATATGCCCCACATAGTCGTGATACGTGATGCAAGAGGCATAGACATCCCCTACCACCAGTAGCCCTGTGATCTTCTGGGAGAAGTAAAAACTAGATAGAAACTCAAGGCCAATTAGGGAAAATCCCTCTCTGACCCCCCCTTAGGTGATCAAAAACTCATCCGGGGAGCCACACAGAACATGCTTATATTTGGCTGCTATTTCAGCTACTTTTTATAAGATGTAATCTCTGCCCCAGCCAAGAACTGGTCCAGCTCTATATAGGTTTCCAGAGAGTCACCGCTCGATCTGCCAACTTGTTCTAAAGGTCTACTAAATCTCGGGGAAAAGTAGAACAGCTGGGTCCCTCGGTTGAGTTTTTGATCACCTAAGGGGGGGTCGGAGAGGGATTTTCCCTAATTGGCCTCGAGTTTCTATCTAGTTTTCACTTCTCCCAGGAAATCACAGGGCTGCTGGTGGTAGGGGGTGTCTATGCCTCTTGCGTCACGTATCATGACTGTGTGGGACATATTTGATGGACCAGATGGTCTTTTCCTGCCCATCATTTTGTTTATTAGTGATAGTTTTAGAATATTAGCTGCTATCCATTATTGCGGATGTTAACCTTGCATAACTTATATTCATGACCCCTGGTCTTCCCCAATCTAGTGAATTGAAATAATCCATCAATAGGAACATAATTTAGTCCTTCAACTATTCTATATACCGTGATAAATCACCCCCAAGTATACATATCTCTAATGTGAATAGACCCAGCTTTGTAAGTCTCTTGGAGCAACTAAGGATTTTTTAACCTGGGAATCATTCTTGTAGCTCTCCTCTGAACCTTTTCTAAAGCTTTTGTATCCTCCCGTCATACTAGGGGACCAAAACTGGATGCAGTATTCTATATGCTGCCTAACCAAAGTCTTGTACAAGGACAAAATGGTGCACTTTATTTTGTATTGAATAGTCCTATTAACACAATCTAGTTGCTTTGGTCATGGTTTCTCTCCATTGGTAATGAACCTTTAGAGCATTGTGAACTATAACACAAAGATCCTTTTTTTCCTCAACTAGTTTGTTCCATGTAAAGTGTAAGTGCACTAGGTACTTCTGCCCAAATGCAGAGCACTGCACTTTCTAGGTCAAAGGCAATTGGGCAACAACATCTGATGTTTAAGATGTGATAACATCTTTTGATTGGAACCTCAGTTGTTGAAAAAAAAATGCAAACTAATACTTCATGTCTGCCACATGCACACACTTTTGATTTTCTGCACACTGATTTCTTTCTACACAGTTTATTTTGCATTTCTTTTTTCCTCTTTTATTCCCTTCCTCTCTGTTTCTCTCATTTTTGCCGGTTCTCTAGGATTCTACTTATTTCCATTTTCTCTTCATCTTATCCATTGCTGCTCCTTTAAAGCTGTTTTTATTTCAATTTAACTTGCACTAGAGAATGTACAGCATGCAAGTTCAAAGGAAAGAAAATCACCAAGGGAATTTCTGTTTCAAATTGCCCGAAGTTGTTGTACGAAACAAAGGCAAACTGAAACAGAACTGCACAACAGTGAAAGTCCATTTCCTGCTTAAAGCAATACCCACCATATTAGTGCAAAGTAGAAAACTGAAGTAATTAACAAATCAACAAGAAAGTTGGCAATACATATGGCACAAACAAATGTATAGAAGTTCCTCTCCTATTCCAGCATAAATACACTGCATCTTATTGAGTGGGTTCACATTTTCAAAATATGTTCTGGTTTATACTGATTAGTTGATGGTTGTCTTGGATTAGCCGATCTCATCTGGGGCATCAACAAAGGTGCTACAATTAATCTCACCACGTATGGATTTGAAAACGAGGTGGGGGAATGAGGCATTCCTGATCACTATCTATAAGAACAAAAGAAATAGGAGCAGAAGTAGACCATATGGCCTGCTCCACCATTCAATATGATCATGGCTGATCTGATCTTGGACTCAGGTCCACTTCCCTGCCCGCTCCCCATAACCTCTTATTCCCTTATCGGTTAAGAAACTGTCTATCTCTGTCTTAAATTTATTCAATGTCTCAGCTTCCACAGCTCTCTGAGGCAGCAAATTCCACAGATTCACAACCCTCTGAAAGAAGAAATGCCTCCTCATCTCAGTTCTCAATGGGCGGCCCCTTATTCTAACATTATGCCGCCTAGTTCTTCCCCATCAGTGGAAACATCCTCTCTGCATCCACCTTGTCAAGCTCCCTCTTATACGTTTTGATCTGCTGCTAGACGTGAACTTGTGCGGGTGTCAGATGAGAACAGCACAGGGCTCAGTTGTGATTTCCCTTCATTCACCGGTGACACACAACCTGTCGACACTCGCTGTCTACAGAGTCAAATAAAGGAGAGAGACTTGCAGGAAGGCAAACCTTTGTGGCATCACATTCTGCAAGAATTCAATACCTTCAGGAGGGAAGGTGAGGGAGGGGTGAAAACTGGTGGGAAAAACAGGGGAAAATTGTGCAGCACGAGAGCAAATAGTGCGTGCTAGAATTTGCCTTGGCCCGAAGAACAAGGGACTTGGGAAACATACACTGACATATTTTTGTGCCTCTCTTAGATTCTCAAATTCTAACAGTATCTGAGTTTACAAGCATGTTTTGTGGTTGCTGGTGAATTTTGATTTGCACATAAGAACACAAGAAATAGGAGCAGAACTAGGCTATCTGGCCCCTCAAGCCTGGTCCGCCATTCAATAAGATCATGGTTCTTCCTGCCCTCTCCCCATTACCTCGACTTCCTTATCATTCAAAAATCTATCTATCACCAACTTAAATATATTCAATGATCCAGCCTCCACTGTTCCATGGGGTAGAGAATTCCAAAAATTCACAACCCTCAGAGAAGAAATTCCTCCTCATTTCTGTTTTAAATGTGCGGCCCCTTATTCTGAGACTATGCCCCTTAGTTCTAGACTCCTCCCACGAGAGGAAACATCCTCTTTGCATCAACCCGGTCAAACCTTCTCAGAATTTTATACGTTTCAATAAGATCACCTCTCATTCTTCTCAACGCCAATGAATATCGGCCCAACCTGCTCAACCTTTCTTAATAGGACAATCCCTTCATCTCAGGAATCAACCTTGTGAACCTTCTCTAAACTGCCTCCAATGCAAGTATATCCCTCCTTAAATAAGTTTAAGATCAAATACAAGGTATACTTTATCACCTTCTTGCTTTTTACAATTTTATCTTTCAAGACTGCTCTTCAACCACAAACTGAGAAAATGCCATACTTGCAGCTACACAAGTTCGATATCTCCCTCTCCATCTTATGGAGGGATGGGATGGGAAAGTTGCTCAACTTCATTCAGCGTCTCTCTGAAATCAAATATTCATTATTGAGAGGAACTGTGGCCATTAAACTAGGTGTCACCATTTCATGGTGATATATTTTAATCGTATCAATACACTTCAACACAGGGCTACTTTTCCATGACAACCTTGTCGGGGTTCAAAAAAACTGGCAGCGAAGTTGGCAGGTGAAGGGTTAATGCATAGGGCATTGCCAGATCTTATACCAGTCGTCACATTGTGGCATTCCAGGTCAACTTCAATCAGCTGTTCTACACTTGCAAAGGTAGTTTTCACAGATGTGCTCTATGTTATTTTAGTCTCTTTCTGAAACAGTTTCGAAGCACAACAACTTTTCTACAAGGGAAATTGCATCAACAACTGCTGGATACTATTGTAGCTATATTTAGCGTTCGCAGAGGATATAAAACAAAAAAAACCCGGGAAAATAATTTCCACATCGGCTTAAAAGAGCATATGATTTCCAGATTTATTTTCTCCGTACTGCAGTTTAAAACGTGGGAGTTTGAGTATTTCCACATGCTCCATCTCTCTTAGCCAGCATAATATATCATAGTGTGTCTGGTTGAAAGTTCTTTCAAATACCACTACAATATGTTTCGAACATTTTGCTCCAAAATGGCTGGACCTGTTACATTTTGATGGTTCAGATCAGTGGCTATGGCCCCAAATTGCATGTTATCGTTGTCATGAATTTCTGGAGTAAGAGATTGGAGATTACTGATCTAATTATAATGGCGCTGGCTACATTCCACTCCCAGAAAAATTGCCTGTTCTCATGTTTTTCGCTAATACATCCAAATACTAAAAGGTCATGAACAATATATATTTCTTTCAGAAAGGCTTTCTGAACCAGATGAGAAATGGAGCCTATTCGTCACCCCTGTGGTTTATGTCATCTGAAGTGAGATTATGTTACAACTTCCTAACACTCCAAAGCCAAGCTATTTTTCTATTTGTATTCCAGCAGCATAGTTTACATGTATACTTTACTTCAAAACTTCTGATCATTAGCCCTTTGAGAGCAGCAGTAACATTTCTACACCATAATAAATCAAAACTCTTAACAGCACTGACTGGCACTCCAGGAGAAATCGGTGCAGGAGCAATCGAAGAAGGATTTTGGTACAGTTATTAAAGGAACAAAGTGATATTCTTCAGCATGTTTAAATTGCAGCTGTGATATATTTGGAATGGTTTGGGAACATTTGTAAAGAGCTGATAGGGGATTAGTTAAGTATAAAATGCCTCGCAGTGAATGGGAGCACCAATGTCAGGTGCCAGAGAGTTGTGGGACAGCTTTCATTTCCTCCTTCCACTTTGCTGTGGTACCAATCTCACGTGCTGCTGTAGCAAGGTGGTACATGAAAAGGGTTTATTCAGTAGTGTTTGTTATGTAGTTACAGCTACATTTTGTTATTGATGAATAACGGTACAACTTTCCACGTTAAACTAAAACCTGGAAATCAAGAGAGCTGTTGCACATTGAAAATAAAATCACTATTTCAAAATACATTTTTTTAAATTAGATTTCGTTAAATTTTCAGCAAATCCATCTGCCACATTTAACTTGAAAAGCTCACTGGAACTCCAACACTACAACCTGTAACAATCAATGACCAGAACTATTGATTTATCTGTCTTCATCATATAAAATCCTGATACGTTCGGAGGGTATCACATTTTCGTTCTTACAGGCTCGAAGCTCAAACTTCAGCACCTTAAAATTGGAGAAGACACTGATTGGACTTGGACTTAATGTCTCATCGCCTTAATCAGTCAGTCTGTGCCACATCTTGCACTGTATTCCCCAACATCTTGTACTGCACTTGGCTGTGGAATCCCTACTCAGTGACAGCTCATGCAAAAATTCCAACCATCCGTGGCACTTAGTGACAGTCAGCATCTTTGAAACACGATCCACATTTATACTCCTGGCTCCATCCCTCTCTCTAGGGGATTTAAAATCACACTGTACACTGTGGAGGAGAATGCTCACGAGATCAGGAATTTCTGCCCATAGTGTGCAATGGTGTCCAATCCCTGAGCAGCAGCAGCAGCACCTGACACGGAGGAGTGGGGAAGAGATGAGAGGGACCAACGTGAACTAGGTGTGGGGGGTGGGAGAAAAGAGAGGCAAAAGTGTGCCAGCGAGATCTCTGGGAGGGAAAGGTTGCCACAGCATGAAATTAAGGGAGTACCAGTCGGAAATGGGGACTGGTAGGGCAAAAGGGTGGAGGCAAGTGGCACTGAGGAGTGGAAGAAGAGTGCCGGCTTGAACTGAGAGAAGAGGGGGAGGAGCTTCAGCAGAAGAGGGAACATTGCCGGCTTGAATTGGCCGGGAAGGAGCCGAATGTCAGTATGGACCAGTGCAAGGGTGAAGAGAAGAATACAGTCAGCATGATTGGGAGAGGAGAGATGAGTGCCAACATAAATTCAGAGGGTGGGGGGTGGGGCAAGAGAAAGAGGCAAGGAAGACAGCATCAGCGTGAACTCAATATGAGGGAGTAATGACTGACGGGGAGAACTATATATTTGTATGTATTTCAAAGGTACACCTGCCCAAAGGTTGCTGTCATTCTTCCACTGGCCGCTAGGAGGTACACAATTGACACGCCCAACAAATTTGCTCTGCTTGGAGCTGTCAAGCGAGAGATGACAGTCTGTGCCTTCCTGGAGTTGCATGACGGAGATCAGGAACTTGCTCGGCGAAGAATCATGGCAGTGAATTTGATTCCCATCAACCCATAATACAGCTTGAATATTTACTTAAGAGATTTCAAAACTGATGGCACCACTTTCTGGAGCCCCAGTATACATTGCCACTGAATAGTGGGCTGTCGTTTGCCCCCTCCTCAAACCTGCATGTCTGTGATCTCAGCTACCTGGATAGGGAAATGCTGAGCAGGGTACAGGGTAAGCAAAAATTGAAGCTTTATCTCCAAGACATTCTTATGCACCTCCTACAGGCAATGGATTTTGAAGGTCGTGTATCTACCCCTTTATGGGCGAAGTTGATATGTGCCCTGGGTTTACCAAGGACGGGGGAAGAGGGGGAGCGGAGGGGAAAATAGAGGGATTCTTATTTTGTTTTTAAGTTGTAAAAGATTCCAATAGTCTCAGGGTTAAATCTCTGGTCTCTAAGAGACAAATTCAAAAGGAATCATTTGTTTCTAAGTCCCTCTATGAGGTGCAATATTTCAAGCATTTATGTTGCAGATAAGTCAACTAGGATCAATGAATATGGAGGGGGAGGTATGCCACACAGATGGTTGTAGGCTAGAGTCTTTTACACCAGTGAAAGAACAAAAAGGTGACATGAAAGAAATCTGTTTATTCTATGGATTTAAAAAAAAACAAGTGTTCAGTATACTGTTGGGAAGTGTGAAATAACATTTTTCTGTATTCTCTGCAGATTGTGAATGGTGCTTAGAGCAAAACTTGACCTCATGTCCACAGAACAGGTTTATTGTAAAAATTTGATCTGATGGTTTCCACAGAAAGTGTGAGCATCACAACAGCTTAGCTATAATGCTTAAAGCACAAGTCAAATCCAAGTCATCCCTGTACTCTGTCAAATTTTAATGTTTAATGTAGTGTATTAATATGTAAAATAACAATTTAAACAAAAGCCTTAGGACTGGCAATATTTTTGAAATGTAGTTAACCCACAGGAAAAAAGCGTGAAAATACTTTAAGTGTGCCAAGGATGATATGAAATTTTAATGTACAATATTGCATTGAACTAGATTTATTACTATGAATCGGGAAAGTTGGCATTTACATTATAATGCATGTGCTAATTTTTCAGCATATGTTTAAAGCAGGGTTTTTACTGTTTCTTAGAGAAATAGCAGAGTGAGGAGATAGGCGCACTACATTACAATAGTGACTACACTTCAAAAGTACTACATTGGTTGTAAAGCACGTTCAGGCATCCTGAGGTCGTGAAAGGTGCCATAGAAATGCAAGTGTGTTTTCAAACAGAGGTATGGTAAAGTAAGAGAGGCTTTTTAGTGAATGTTAAAAAGATTTCTACTCAATATCATACAAAATGCTCATCTGAGAACACATGATTCACAACAGATTATACAGGTAAACCGAAAAATAAATCTTGGTGCATGAGTTTCTCTCCTTCTTGGTTTGTTCTGGTCAGTTAATAACATATGTACGTATGAATAATGACGGACAGGTAAAGACTCTCTGGTTCATTGAGCCTGCCCCACGCAATTGCGGAACCACGTGATGTCCTGGGAGAGGCAAAAAACATCCGAACATACTACAAACTGCACTATGATTATCAGCACCTTGCTCATACAAAGTAATCGATCTATATGAAAGTTTCTGAAAGTGTCAATTACTTCACACATTACAGGTCACACATCCAAGTGTCAAACATATATATATATATATATATATATTTTTTTTTTTAAGTCAGTCATTTCATACTGCGGTCAATCACATCTTAATTTCTGCTAGCGAGGGAGGTTTACAGCTCGACTTGCAGCCAAAAAATTGCAAACTTCCCTCACAAACTGTAAGTAGCCTGCAATTACCCTCAGCATTTATTGAGACCACTTCCCCACATGGAGCAACCTTTAAGCAGTGGCTTTCTCAGGACAGACAGGTTGGGAGCTCAAAATCACAATTATGCTCCAGACCACTGGTCAGCAAAGCTAGTTTTATAAGAAGCCGTTTTACTTCGCAATACCTTTTGAGGTTACTTGAGTAAGTCACCTGTGTATTAAAACCTTTATCGTAACTATCAAGTTTAGCTGAGGTTTCCTGCAACCTTGAAATAATTCGCGAAGTCATCATCACATTGATGGGAAAAAGCACACAGCCAGACAAGATGCATTTATGGCATCTTAGCACCAACACGTAGTTTGGGGACCTGCATTGCTTTCCAGGAGGAGACTTTGGGCCCTACAGCAGCAGTTTGTATCCTATTCAGTTTACATATTGCCAGGTAAAGAAACTGAGCTCTGTGGGCAGAATGGGGGAATGATGTAAAAGGAAAAGCTAGCAATTAGTAAGTCAAGTGGTTCTTTCAATGAGATGGTCAATTGTTCATTTATATCCAACATAAAAGGGATCATGTTCGCTTTCCCTTAATAGCTAACTCCTTATCAAAAAATATATATATTTTGAATTTTACATGGGAAAAGAACTACAACTGAAAATACATTTTAATATGGCACTTGCTGATTTTTTTTAAAGAAAGAAAATGTAAAAGCACTGCAGCTCGATCAAACTCTAGAATCTTTGAATATATTTCCCAATTCAGCAAATATTTCAGTGACAGTAAACAGAAATATTACCAGCAACTTCTCCAGAACTGAACATTTCTACCCATCGGTATGACTGAACACCTAATGCAGCACATTTTTCACTCGGTTAATGGTCCATGGGGGGGGGGGGGGGGGGAAGGGCAGGAAACACATGATGAACAAATAACTATCATCGCCATTCTTCACTTCCACGTGTACCATCTGGTGTACTGTACATCGGAAGAAAATAATTAAAGACATATTTGCAAACTAAGCACCTAAAGGTAATTAGCAAGCCATTTTCAAATAAAGATGCTATTATATACAATGACATTTACAGTGCAGACAGTTTTTAAGGCCTCTTAATTGCACCATTGCTGAACTATATGGATCACACAGCTACCACACATACTGCTGCATTGTGTTTTAGAGAGCCACTTCATAAAGTCAGTCATATGGATACATTACGCTCCAGATAGTTTGGAAACTTTCAATATCAAATGGACATGAAAATAAAATAGGTCCTGTATTGAAGATAGTCTCGTTGCTCCCTACAAACACGTACAAAGTATTAGAATAATTCCTAATTTAAGTTCAAGTATCGCTGTGGCTTGTAGCTGCTGTCATGCTTTTTTGTACTTTTGACCAATATACTCTCAAGTACATGCTACTATTGCTGGTACATTTATTTTGATGTATGCGTGATTTGCAAGAGATTTCTGCTGCCAAATATTGTATGGAATGACAAATTTATAGCCAGGAAAGTTAAATTGAATGTGACGATTTAGTAAATAGCTCCATTTCAGTTAGGGTGCTGAGAACAGTGAGAAATCTAAACTGCTCATCACAAAATACATTCAGAACATGCATTTGCAAATCTACTTTTCAGATGTCAGTTTGTGTGGCTTAAAACACAGAATTCTTACCAAGTCACTTGGTGCCTGCATCTGACTGGATTCTTTCTTCTAGAAGTGGAAATAACAAAGAATAAAAACACATGGCATAAGAGGCACTGGCATGTGTGCTACACAGATGAACACAGCGACAAAGGCAACCCATGTTTGAAAGTATTCACGGGCATCTTTCACATTATCTGTTTTACAGCTGAGACCAATTACTACGGTGGATAGAAAAGCTCCAAGAGCCTTTTAAATTTCAAAATCCTTCCTTCTTTTTATCACACGAAGGGTAATGGTCTCAAATGTGTATTGAGTAGGCATCAAAATGGCTTTAAAGGTTTTCTTAGCTGCCTATTACTTTTAAAAGGTATCAGAGGACTATAAAAAGAAGTTGCACTAACATTTATTTTGAGTTTATTTGTGTTAAATAAAATAGCATTCCAGATCCCGTCCTTTAATTATTAATGGCTTTAGTCAATCTGTGGTCTTCCGGGCCAGGAACAACATTTGGAATTTGGCTTTGGTTTTGTTGAAATGCAAGTGGCTCAAAGTTGAAACCAAAACGCGAAGTTTGCCAATTTGTTAAACTTTGCTTCAGGAGAATAATAAAAGTATATTCAAACTTTGGTCATCTGAAGCTAAAGGCTGCAAGACTGAAGAGTGATCCTTGATCTGTTACAACCTATCATGCTGACACTGGGACCAGCTAGGGAAAACTGCTTCAGGCTACACAATTGCTCAGAAGCAAATTCTACCAAAGTCTGCGAAAGGAGACAGCTTTCTGCTTCCCATTTATTTAATAATGGAAAATTCAATGATAAGGTACAACATTTAATTGATTAGTGACTTTTACTTTTAATGTTAGGAAGATTGTCACTTTGTATCTAAATTAGCATGAGTCGCTTCATATAACAGAAAACCATGTTATGTTATGTATTAAAGATTTGTCAAAAGGCTATTAAGAATTTAATAAAAGTAACAGATTTTTCTAAGTTTTAAAGAACAAAACGAAAAGTTATCAGTCATTCCCTCTTTAATTCAAAGTCCACCATGGTAGTAGAATGAATATGTAATAGGTTTAAAAAATACAAATGGAAACTCAGAAGGAGCGTCAGAAAATTTTCAACCCCCCCCCCCCAAAAAAAAATTAAAACCCAAAGCACTGGACAAAAGAACTCAGTAAATTACGTACATTGCTCAGTAGGACAGCTCTGGAATTCCAGTGCTGCACACACATGCTAAAGAAACAGGTTCAATTCCCAGCTGTGATTGGGACTCATGATTTGGGATCCCCTGGGCAGGTTTTCACTGGTTCTCAGCTGTGCTGCTGGATGGAGTAGCTCATGGCACCAGAAAACTGCATCTCAAGGGAGAGAAATTATTGGCAGGGGATATGCTGCTCTGAAAGGCATATCTTTCATCCACTGGCACAGAAAGTGGGAAGCACAAATCTTTGGCTCAGGCTATTCTGTCCTCTCAGCTGAAGGAGGACAGCGTTGAGGCAGTAAATCAGCAGAGATGGGAGATGCAAAAGGATTACAATTTTTTTTCCACAGACTGCCAGCCCTGCAATACAATGAGACAAAGAATATTTCCTTCTAAATATGAAAAAGGCTATGATGATAATCGGACCTTTTCTAATGAAATTCCTTCTGCGTTTCTATTCATAAACATTAGCATACAAGAATTAATGCAGTCTAGAAGCACACGGGGAATTAGGTTCCTTAGCAGCCATACATTCTTGCATCACTCTTTGTAAAGTCTAAGGAACAAATACAGCTGAGGTATTGACAATAATTTGAGAAGTTCACTAGTTAAGAAAATATCGATGTGGGTTTGACTTTCAGTCTTAACTCAATGTATGGTTGTAGTTGTTCTCATACCATTCATTTGACTACACAACACCAAGCATTTTTAGACCACCCTTTACGTTAATTAGCAAACCAAATCATCATCATAGGCAGTCCCTCGGAGTCGAGGATGACTTGCTTCCACACTAAAAATGAGTTCTCAGATGACTGAAAAGTCCAATGCGGGACCTACAGTCTCTGTCACAGGTGGGGTAACCGGTGGTTGAAGGAACGGGTGGGTGGGGGGCCTGAGTTGCTGCGCGCTCCTTCCGCTGTCTACACTTCGGCTTCAGCTTGCTCTCGGTGAACAGACTCGAGGTGTTCAACGCCTTCCTGGATGCTCTTCCTCCACTTTGGGCGGTCTTGGGCCAGGGATTCCTAGGTGTCGGTGGGGATGTTACATTTTTTTAAGCAGTGCTTTGAGGGTGACCTTGAAGCGTTTCCTCTGCCCACCTGGGGCTTGCTTGCCGTGTCGGAGCTCCAAGTAGAGCGCTTGTTTTGGGAGTCTCGCGTCGGGCATGTGGACGATGTGGTCCGTCCATTGGAGCTGATCGTGCGTAGTCAGTGCTTCGATGCTGGGGATGTTGGCCTGAGTGAGCACACAGACTTTGGTGCACCTATCCTGCCAGTGGATTTGCAGAATCTTGCGGAGGCAGTGTTAGTGGTACTTCTCCAGTGTTTTGAGGTGCCTGCTGCACATAGTCCATGTCTCTGAGCCATATAGGAGGGCGGGTATCACTGCTGCTCTGTAGACCATGATCTTGATACTGGGTTTGAGGTCGTGGTATTCAAACAGTCTCTTCCTCAGGCGACTGAAGGCGGTGTTGGACCTCCTCGTCGATGTCCGCCCTTGTTGACAGCAAACCTAATGGAAAACTTATTGCTTGCCAAGAGGTTTACCGCGACAACAATTCTGGATCTCTGCAATATAGATGCGGCGACTTGAACAACAGCTTAGTGAATGTCACTGCACTGGCAAGATGTCAGCCATACAAATATAAATTTAACCTCATTATAACGAATTCTCCAGCAACAATTTAATAGTGTTAACCAGCAAATGGATTTATACTTGGTCACCTGAAACTAAGGTTTACATATCCCCAGTTATTTGTCATAAAGTATATACCGAATCAAACCCTCACAACATGCAAAGTTTATGAAAACACGATGATCTACTATGAATACGAACACCCATTCAGACATTACTGCTTTGACCTGATTTCAAGAGCTGTGGTGAAGGAGAGAATATGAAATTGTGATGTGGAAACAAAAAGAATGAGAGTGGTTGGAGATGGATCCCATCAAACAGCAAATGCTCAAAAACACTAACAGCTCCCGATTATTCTCGCAATTCTCCAAATTGTCAGGTGTTCTACGCACCAGCTCCCGGGGGAGGAAGGTTTCTTCTTGCCGGAGGACCAGCAGACTGACAGTGCCACCCATCTTGGTATTCCTCAGCAGGGTCACCACTTCCTCTTGTATTTTTCCAGTTAGATCTACACCATTTACCTGAAATTACACGAGTGAGTGATCATTAACTTTGATCCCACCTGTACAGCAACAGTACACAGACAAGATTTGGGCAGGCCACTCAATGCAGTTGGTTAACAGTTTGATTGCTAAGTCGGTTTTAAAATTGGTGCGCCTCTTTTGAAAAGAAACTTATTGCTGTCACACAAGTAAGACTAAAATGGAACTCGGACAACGTCGGAAGATTCAGATTCCTATTTCTCTGCTTTAGTACGCAATTCATTAAGGCCCTGCTGGCCACAACTCGCACACCGATCAGCTGGAAACTCTACTGGCTTAGACGAGATCCAACCCTCCAGTATCTCGGTACTCTATTCATTGCTGACTGCATCTCAACCTCTCACCAACTGTGAATCACAGTTCACCGCTGGCTACCAGTGCCATAAAATTATTTTTAAAATTGCATTCGTGTTAAGAGCACCTGCAGCCTGTCAGGTGGATTCATTACATCCCTTCTTATAAGATTGAATTACAAAAAGGGAAAAATTAGATAGAACTACATATTTTTTAATTTTCAACATCTCATGAGATGAACAGAAATACCACAATTTAATACTTTTATATTCTTATGGAAAAAAAATTCCTGTCAGTTCTCAAAGGAATCATTTACAAGTCTACCACATTTTTCACATTGTAGCTTGAAAACTGTTGATAATTAAAATGAGCTGTTGCAGTTAAAGTGTCCACTATTTAAGTGCGAGTTTTCTTTTACAGCAGTGCCACTTAGCATTAGCTTTGATAAGCTATCTTCTGCTTGATATCGCATCATCTGTAATCTCTCAAAACAGTCGGCATCAAAGTAGAAGTTTGATTAAAATAACTAGAGCCCCTTTCCAGTTGCACCACTTCAAAATCATTTGAACCACTACTTGATTTCAAGCCAAGTCCTGAAAAACTGACAAGACAACAAAACACATCTAAATAGCAGAAGTGCAACGCCAGCTGTGTGAGGCTCTGCAGGAACAAAAAGCTGGATTGGTAGCACATAGCTCAACAAATTGAGCTTTTATTCAAAACATATGGGAGAAACTCCTTCTAAAATTGAATAGGAGCTTTCGTTTATTAAAAAAAAATTGGAACATTTTTTGCTTTCTTTATGAGTGAAAGTTCAACAGGACTTCAAAAGTTTTTAAAATTCTCTTCAAAAATTCTTCAATATTTGTAATTGCTCCAGGGTATGTGCATGATTGATCTCGGACTTCCATCAGCCGAAGTTACAGTCAATTGCCGAGATGGATAGGAATCTCCTTATGCTTCAAATCGGTATTCCCGAGAATTTTGAGGTAATCTCCTCACTGACAGGTGGAGGTGTTTGAAGTTTGCTTATATTAGTCTGATTCCTGAATTCTACCAATTTGAGGTCATCAGAGTACCTACAGGATTCCCTCACTTTACAGCACTGTGACCCCATAACACAGGAGATGAGAACGCATATGAAAAAGTATTACAAAATTGAAGGATTGCAGTGCAATATAGTTTCCCCACCCCTCTCTCATCTATTGCGTTTCATCAATATCTATTGGCTCCTACTTTCACATAATTGCAAAGAGGATTATCATGAGGAGACAATTTCATAATGCAGTGGAGGCTGGGACAAGCCTGCCTCCCCATAGCATTCCGTGACTCTTTGCGGGAGCAGGAGTGGGCAGACAGTTAAACAAGTTGTGGAGGCAGACTGGACAGGAAAGGGAGTGACACACAGACTGGGTGAATAATCGGCCAAGGGTTTGCCTGGCATTGGACACAATTAATGGGGATGAAGGGGCAGTGACAGGAGGAAACAAAAGAAATCCAAGCAAGAAGAAAAGAAGCTTAAATAGCAGGGGACAACACAGAAAATAAAAACAGCAAGCAGGAATTTGGGAAGCAAGAGCAACAGGAGTTGGGGAGGAGTTAAACTAATATGGCAGGGGGATGGGAACCAATGCAGGGAGATAGAGGGAAACAAAAAGGAGGCAAAAACAAAAGACAGAAAGGAGATGAGGAAAAGTGGAGGGCAGAGAAACCCAAGGCAAAGAACAAAAAGGGCCATTGTACAGCAAAATTCTAAAAGGACAGAGGGTGTTAAAAAAACAAGCCTAAAGGCTTTGTGTCTTAATGCAAGGAGTATCCGCAATAAGGTGGATGAATTAACTGTGCAAATAGATGTTAACAAATATGATGTGATTGGGATTACGGAGACGTGGCTCCAGGATGAGCAGGGCTGGGAACTCAACATCCAGGGGTATTCAACATTCAGGAAGGATAGAATAAAAGGAAAAGGAGGTGGGGTAGCATTGCTGGTTAAGGAGGAGATTAAGGCAATAGTTAGGAAGGACATTAGCTTGGATGATGTGGAATCTATATGGGTAGAGCTGCAGAACACCAAAGGGCAAAAAACGTTAGTGGGAGTTGTGTACAGACCTCCAAACAGTAGTAGTGATGTTGGGGAGGGCATCAAACAGGAAATTAGGGGTGCGTGCAATAAAGGTGCAGCAGTTATAATGGGTGACTTTAATATGCACATAGATTGGGCTAACCAAACTGGAAGCAATACGGTGGAGGAGGATTTTCTGGAGTGCATAAGGGATGGTTTTTTAGACCAATATGTCGAGGAACCAACTAGGGGGGAGGCCATCTTAGACTGGGTGTTATGTAATGAGAAAGGATTAATTAGCAATCTCGTTGTGCGAGGCCCCTTGGGGAAGAGTGACCATAATATGGTGGAATTCTGCATTAGGATGGAGAATGAAACAGTTAATTCAGAGACCATGGTCCAGAACTTAAAGAAGGCTAACTTTGAAGGTATGAGGCGTGAATTGGCTGAGATGGATTGGCGAATGATACTTAAGGGGTTGACTGTGGATGGGCAATGGCAGACATTTAGAGACCGCATGGATGAACTACAACAATTGTACATTCCTGTCTGGCATAGAAATAAAAAAGGGAAGGTGGCTCAACCGTGGCTATCAAGGGAAATCAGGGATAGTATTAAAGCCAAGGAAGTGGCATACAAATTGGCCAGAAATAGCAGCGAACCTGGGGACTGGGAGAAATTTAGAACTCAGCAGAGGAGGACAAAGGGTTTGATTAGGGCAGGGAAAATGGAGTATGAGAAGAAGCTTGCAGGGAACATTAAGACGGATTGCAAAAGTTTCTATAGATATGTAAAGAGAAAAAGGTTAGTAAAGACAAACGTAGGTCCCCTGCAGTCAGAATCAGGGGAAGTCATAACGGGGAACAAAGAAATGGCGGACCAATTGAACAAGTACTTTGGTTCGGTATTCACGAAGGAGGACACGAACAACCTTCCGGTTATAAAAGGGGTCGGGGGGTCTAGTAAGGAGGAGGAACTGAGGGAAATCCTTATTAGCCGGGAAATTGTGTTGGGGAAATTGATGGGATTGAAGGCCGATAAATCCCCAGGGCCTGATGGACTGCATCCCAGAGTACTTAAGGAGGTGGCCTTGGAAATAGTGGATGCGTTGACAGTCATTTTCCAACATTCCATTGACTCTGGATCAGTTCCTATGGAGTGGAGGGTAGCCAATGTAACCCCACTTTTTAAAAAAGGAGGGAGAGAGAAAACAGGGAATTATAGACCGGTCAGCCTGACATCGGTAGTGGGTAAAATGATGGAATCAATTATTAAGGATGTCATAGCAGTGCATTTGGAAAGAGGTGACATGATAGGTCCAAGTCAGCATGGATTTGTGAAAGGGAAATCATGCTTGACAAATCTTCTGGAATTTTTTGAGGATGTTTCCAGTAGAGTGGATAAGGGAGAACCAGTTGATGTGGTATATTTGGACTTTCAGAAGGCGTTCGACAAGGTCCCACACAAGAGATTGATGTGCAAAGTTAGAGCACATGGGATTGGGGGTAGTGTACTGACATGGATTGAGAACTGGTTGTCAGACAGGAAGCAAAGAGTAGGAGTAAATGGGTACTTTTCAGAATGGCAGGCAGTGACTAGTGGGGTACCGCAGGGTTCTGTGCTGGGGCCCCAGCTGTTTACACTGTACATTAATGATTTAGATGAGGGGATTGAGTGTAGTATCTCCAAGTTTGCGGATGACACTAAGTTGGGTGGCAGTGTGAGCTGCGAGGAGGATGCTGTGAGGCTGCAGAGCGACTTGGATAGGTTAGGTGAATGGGCAAATGCATGGCAGATGAAGTATAATGTGGATAAATGTGAGGTTATCCACTTTGGTGGTAAAAACAGAGAGACAGACTATTATCTGAATGGTGACAGATTAGGAAAAGGGGAGGTGCAAAGAGACCTGGGTGTCATGGTACATCAGTCATTGAAGGTTGGCATGCAGGTGCAGCAGGCGGTTAAGAAAGCAAATGGCATGTTGGCCTTCATAGCAAGGGGATTTGAGTACAGGGGCAGGGAGGTGTTGCTACAGTTGTACAGGGCATTGGTGAGGCCACACCTGGAGTATTGTGTACAGTTTTGGTCTCCTAACCTGAGGAAGGACATTCTTGCTATTGAGGGAGTGCAGCGAAGGTTCACCAGACTGATTCCCGGGATGGCGGGACTGACCTATCAAGAAAGACTGGATCAACTGGGCTTGTATTCACTGGAGTTCAGAAGAATGAGAGGGGACCTCATAGAAACATATAAAATTCTGACGGGGTTAGACAGGTTAGATGCAGGAAGAATGTTCCCAATGTTGGGGAAGTCCAGAACCAGGGGTCACAGTCTAAGGATAAGGGGTAAGCCATTTAGGACCGAGATGCGGAGGAACTTCTTCACCCAGAGAGTGGTGAACCTGTGGAATTCTCTACCACAGAAAGTTGTTGAGGCCAATTCACTAAATATATTCAAAAAGGAGTTAGATGAGGTCCTTACTGCTAGGGGGATCAAGGGGTATGGCGAGAAAGCAGGAATGGGGTACTGAAGTTGAATGTTCAGCCATGAACTCATTGAATGGCGGTGCAGGCTAGAAGGGCCGAATGGCCTACTCCTGCACCTATTTTCTATGTTTCTATGTTTCTATGAGAGCAAACAGTATAGCAGAAATATTAAAATATACTGGATAAGGCCCCATTGGGTTAAAAGAAAATCCAGTTTAAGCAAGAGCAAAACCACAAGGAGAAAGTATGGAAATTGTTTGACTGTTTCTGTGCTTTTTATTTTTGGTTTCTCACTTGTGTTTATTTTGTAGTTGTATAAATGTACACACTGCAGTTCACTGTCGAACACAGAGTGATAGAGCACATGCTGCTTGGTAGGTTGTACAGTATTTACAGATAGATTTAGATGAAAAAAATGTAGGAACCAAAAAAACAAGGAAAAGGTGTGATCAGCAGGAATAGGCTTCTCAAAACCAGGGTGTATGTCTGACTCTATACATGGTTCTGACGAGTGATTCAGAATTTACTTTTTAGGCACAACACAATTTTATGGTGTTCAGCTACAGGTACTGGTTTGAGATCAGTAAATACTTAGAGTGGTGCAAAATATTCAATGTGGAGGTATACATTGCTGAAGTACACGTATATCTTACGAGTGTGGTAGTGTAGTGGTTATGTTAGTGGAATAGCAATCTCGAGGTCTGCACTAATAATCCAGAGAACCGGAGTTCAAATCCCACCCTTTGAGAAATGGAATTAAGTTCCAAAAAATCTGGAGATAAAAGCCAGTCAGTAAAAATGGTCAAAAAGCTGTCTGATTGTTGTCAAAACCTTTAGGGAAGGAAACCTGTCGTCCTTACTCGGTCTGGCCTATACGTGACTTCAGTCCCACACAAACATTGTTGACTTTTAAATGTCCTCAGAAATGCCTGAGTAAGACACTCAGTTGTATCAAACTGTGACGGTGGTTCAAGAAGACAAGCCACCACCAGCTTCTCAGGGTAACTCGGGAGGGGCAATAAATACTGGCCTTGTCAGCGATACCCACATCCAAAGAATGAATATAGAAAAAAATTGCTGCCAGCACGGTATTGTCGTCTGTCCAGCGAAGCAGAGTCCCATTGACCAACACACAAGTGCTGGTTTCATTTTAAATATCAGCAGAAAGGCGACAGTCCAGTCAGCTCCTTCCTAACATTAAACATCTTTAAAACAAAAGTTTAGCACAATTTTTTTTAAAAGTTTGCTTTCATCAGATCTTCTTACAGTGCAGCGGTGTGAGACTGAAGGTTATATTCCATTGCAAGGCCTCGCAAACAACAAATTAAAAGTTTAATTACAGCATACGTAAGCAACAAAAATACAATTAAAAAAAAGGAACATCTGCTGGTACACAACTGCCCAATAATAACAACCTACAATCAGAGAATACACAAGCTACTGCTGCTAACTGTAAAGCTGATTATATATGTGGCAAGCATCTCAGAACAAACACACTTGAAATCCATAATCCACCCTGGACACACTCTCCCAGTGCATTAGCTCCACCTACAGAATGATGAGCATGCTTGGTGCTCTCCCAGTACACAATCGCCTTTGAAGTAAAAGGCTGACAATCTGTGAATACAGCTTGAACATGTGAAGTTGTTTTTGCATCCACCCACCTCCAGAAGACGGTCTCCTGCCTTTAGCCTGCCATCTTGGATAGCCGCACCTTTGGGAAGGATATTTTTCACATAGATCGGTGCTGAGCCACCAACAGGGACGTCCCGTGACGTGATGCTAAATCCGAGGCCCTCGGGACCTGAACACAGAGGGGTGGAAATGTCAATTTCACGTTTTAAAGGAGGTGAACAAATGATTATCAATAAAATAAAGATATAAGTACAGGATAGTGGAACATAACTTTTTTTTCCCTAAAAAGAAATTCATGTGATTTCTTGCAGTGTGCAAAAGCCATGCACTTTCGCGATGCAATCTCTTTTATATGTTAAATGACATTGTTAGCCTCAAAGCAGAATTCAAATGAAAGTTACAAACGAGTGGAAAAAGCATATATAAAAAGAGCTGGGTGTTGTCTGCTTTTGCTAGATGGTTGACTTTTACTCTCGGATTTCATAGCATTACCATGGCACCCTGTTTGCACCATAGCATTATAACACGTTGTCAGCCATCTTTTATGCTCTATACAAATGTCAACAAAGATGTAAAATATCAATACTCAATCATTATAATGCAGTTGAGTTAGGAAGTAGCACAATTGCTTCACACATCTATGACAGCAGGTTCAAGCCCCCACAGAGGTTGCAACACCAATATTTGCTTTAACTGTAATTACTTTATCCAGCAATCAGATGGATCACTAATGAAGCCAGAACAAACATGACTGGGGTTCCTTGTTACCACAACCACGACTGGCCAGATGTGCAACTTTTCAAGGTATACAAGTTCAGATGAAATTCACAATAGTGCTTTTTCTTTTAAATGTCGATAAAATGAGGGAGAATAAGGGGCTAACAACTGAAGTTTTTTTTTAAAACTGAGAAACCAAGAAAAAGAACTTTGGACTTTGCATGGCACCATCATGGTTGTAAGGAGTAAGACAGAAGATGAAGTAGTGATTAGGTGATGATAAAGTTGTATTCCAAAAACCTGTAGATTATAGGAATGTTGAGGTAGGGAAGCAGTTAATTCGGGTGAGGGGGTGAAGGGAAAATAACATTCAAAATGATTAACTTTAACAATTAGACAGGCGATGGATGGGGGAAAGGGAAGAGGGCCAGTGAAAAAGGGTCCGGCAACCATTTCATGCACTGGAAGTGGGAGGGGTACTACCCCGGTCAATCCAATATCAAATAGGCGATAACCAGGAGGGAATTCAATCAACATTTTTGTCCTGTAGGTAAGTATGTTATGTGGCTTACATTATAACCACAAATTCAAAAACAGCAAATGCTTCTGCACACCTCAAAAGATCTGGCAGCTAAAAAGTTCACAGACTGACCTTTCTGTAAGACAAATGAATGTCAATTACCTTCCATCATGGCAGGTAAACATCTCATGTTGACTGAAATGGGTCAGTGACCTTATTCAATAATTAGAATAAATATACGAATTTCTGGAAAGATGGTTGCTTGCATGAAATACCGATGAGAAATTCAAACACCCAGATTGAGCCTCTATAACAATTACAAACAGAGCTCAGCCTGCTTTAATCTACAACAAAATAAGGTCCCTATTATAATTTAACAAGCATGTTCATAGCGGATATGAGGTACATTAGCATAGCATCTGAACACAGTTTGCTGTCCACGCAAGTAACAAACTGCAACATTGATAGCCAGTTGGGGTTATTTCAGTCAGTTGCAAATTCTGTTCAAACTGTCATTTACTTTGATTAAAAATATGGCCCTGGATTTCAATTCAGACCCAGTAGATGGGAAGAAAGTCTCTTCTCCAGCTGCTGGCTGCAGAGCTCCGATGTGAAATTAATTTGGACAGCGTCAACCTAGCTTCCAGTAATTTAGCACCAATTTCTAATTGCACTCCAAGCAGCCACAGGAATTCTGGCATGAGGAATGGAAAGATCACACTTGGACGGTGGGTGATGCAGTCTGAGGCTGATTGTTGCAGCAGAACAGGAAAGGACAAATGGAGGATAGTCGAGTACAGCAAGCACTTGCATCACTGTTTCCATAATAACTTCCATAATAGTTTCTGTAACAACTATTTGCATTTATACAACAACAACTTGCATTTATGTAGAGCCTTTAACAGAGTAAAACCTTCCAAGGAGCTTCACAGGAGCGTTACCAAACAGAATTTGACACTGAGCCACATAAGGAGATATTAGGACAGATCACCAAAAGTTTGGTCAAAGTGGTAGGTTTTAAGGAGTGTCTCCAAGGAGACAGAAGTGGAAAGGTGAAGAGGTTTAGGGAGGGAATTTCAGAGCTTAGAGCTGAGGCAGCTGAAGGTATTGCCACCAATGGTGGAGCAATTAAAATCGGGGATTCACAAGAGGCCAAAATTGGAAGAGCACAGAGATCGGAGGGTTGTAGAGCTGGAAGAGGGTATAGAGATAAGGAGAGACGAATCCATGGAGGGATTTGAAATCAAGGATGAGAATTTTAAAATTGAGAAGCTACTGGACTGGGAGCCAATGTAGGTACAGGGGTGATGGGTGAAGGAGACTTGGTAACTCCTTATAGTACAAGAGGAGGACATTGGGGAGGAATGGTTAAATGTGGGATATTATAATAAATAGGAAAGTATGAGGGAAGCTAGTTAAGCCAAAGCAGGATAAAGTGCCGTGATGTAATTGGACAGATTGAAAGGTTCGGAGGGAAAGCCGGTAAGAGATAATGGAGGCCACAGAAATTAGATTTCAGGCTTCTACTGAGAGTGGGCATGTGCCAGAGGACTGGAGAGTGGCAAATGTAATATCCATTTGCAAAAAGGGAGAGGAAACTAACCCAGATAATTACAAGACAATTAGTTACATACATGTGGCAGGTTGAACCTCCCTTTCCAGAACAGGCCCCGAGGGTTCCGGATAAGTGAGGTTCAACCTGTACCTTTAATTAAAGATGAAGCAACTAAATATCAATTATTGAATGATACAGCACAGAAGGGGGCCATTCGGCCCATAGTGCCTGTGCTGGCTCTTTCGTAGAGTTATCCAATTAATCCCACCCCCCACCCACTGCTCTTTCTCTGTAGCCATAGATCTAAATATCTAGATGAAGAGTCAATAAATAGAGCAGCCAACTTGGATTTCAGAATGGAAGGGTCTGCTTTGAGGAGGTGAAAGAAATGGTGGATTAGGGCAAATTCAATGGATGTAGCAGCAGCCTAACTGTGCACAGCAAGCTCCCACAAACAGCAATGAAATAAATGACCAGGCCATCTGTTTTAGGTGTTAGCCGAGGGATAAATGTTTCGCCAGGTTACCGGGAGAACTCCCCTGCTCTTCTTTGAATCGTATTGAGAGATTATTTCCATCCACCTGTGGGGCCAGATGGGGCCTCAGTTTAACATCTCATCCGAAAGATGGTACCTTCAACAGTGCAGTATCCATTCAGTACTGGACATATGTGCTCGCCTAGATCATGTGCTTAAGTTTCTGCCATGGGGCTTGAACCCACAACTTTCTGGCTCAGAGGTGAGAGTGCTACCACTGAACCAAGGCTTTTTTTTTTATTCGTTCATAGGATGTGAGCGTCGCTGGCAATGCCAGCATTTATTGGCTATCCCTAATTGCCCTCGAAAAGGTGGTGGTGAGCTGCCTTCTTGAACCGCTGCAGTCCATGTGGTGAAGGTACTCCCACAGTGCTGTTAGGGAAGGAGTTCCAGGATTTTGACCCAGCGACGATGAAGGAACGGCGATATATGTCCAAGTCAGGATGGTGTGGAGGGGAACGTGGAGGTAGTGGTGGTGTTCCCATGTGCCTGCTCCCCTTGTCCGTCTAGGTGGTAGAGGACATGGGTTTGGGAGGTGCTGCTGAAGAAGCCGTGGTGAGTTGCTGCAGTGCATCTTGTCGATGGTAGACACTGCAGCCACGGTACGCCAGTGATGGAAGGAGTGAATGTTTAAGGTGGTGAATGGGGTGATGATCAAACGGGCTGCTTTGTCCTGGATGGTGTGGAGCTTCTTGAGTGTTGTTGGAGTTGCACTCATCCAGGCAAGTGGCAAGCATTCCATCACACTCCTGACTTGTGCCTTGTAGATGGTGGAAAAGCTTTGGGATGTCAGGAGGCTGAGACGGCAATAGTTCACATATAGGGCGTAGTGTCCAAAATTGCAGATGATGCTAAAATAGGAGGTACAGTAAATAATTATGAGCACCAAAGGGGTTATAGGTAACATGGTGAAAAGAAAGTGACAGCTGAAATGCAATTCAATGAAATTCAAGCAGTGGATACATTTTGCTAATAAAAATAATTATACTTGGAACTGGGAAAGGCTCAGTGATGTGGAAGAGCAGCGGGATTTGAGGTTGAAACACTAACAACAGCACCTCGAGTGGATAATATCAAAAGAAAGCTGAAGAACATTGGGTTTTATGGCAAGAGATCTAAAATGTAAACATTGTCATGGAACGGTGAATCTATATAAAAGCTTATTAAGGTGAAAATTAGAGAACAGTTTTGGGCTCCACACCAATGGGAAGGTAGTTCAGGCAACGGAGGGTACAGCACAGATTCACTAGATTGTGGTCTGGTCTGAGGAAATATAAATACAAAGAAACACTTTTAAAAAATTGGGGCTGTCTTCATGAAAACAGAGGAGATTATAGGGTTATTTGTTCAAGGGTGTTCAAAACTATGAAGGGATAGTCCAGTGTAGACCATTTATAGTTTTAGAGATATAGAACACAGGGATATAGGTTAAATGTAAGAAATTTTTTCAACAGAGGGTTATGAAGCTGTGGAATGCATTAACGGAGTTAGTGATTGAAGTAAAGACCTTGTCAACATTTAAGAGTGGTGCTTGAAGGAAAACAGGATAAAGGAATATGGGAACATAAGGGATTCAGACTGCTGTTCATACAAAAAATAACATGGACTAGTTGGGTCGAATGGCCTGTTTCCGTGATGTAGTTTTGCTTTGTATTTGCCAGTGCTAGCTCTCGGAATGCTTGATGGCACTTGGAGCCAGGGTTTCAGTGGGCCAGAAAGAATGAATGAACTTGCATTTATAGAATGCCTTTCATGACCTCAAATCATCCCAAAGAGTTTCACGGCCAATGAAGTACATTTGAAGTGTCATCACTTTTGTAATGTAGAGAAACATGCCTGCTGATATGTGCACAGCAAGATCCCAAAACAGCAATCAGATAAATGGCCAGATAATCTGTTTTTAGTGATCTTGGTTGAGGGATAAATATTGACCTGGACACTAGGGAGAACTCCCCTGTTCTTGTTCAAAATAGCACCATGGGATCTTTTACTCCCAGCCACGGTTTAACAATGGAAACTGATTCTTGCAATGCAGAAGAATAACAGCCAGTTAGAGTTGGGCCTGTAAAGCAGAAAAATGATGCCTGTGCATACACCGAATTTGACTTGCACAGCTCAAAAGTGTGCACATTGCTCTATGGATCATTTCTGTCATCCAACTCTGCAGTGGTGCAGCAGGTAAGGTGCCCAGCACTTGGACTCAATAAATTGAGCATTTGAATTAAGGAAACTAATTATAAATATATTTGAGAGGTCATTTTTACTTATTGCAAAACAGGTGTAAAATTAACTTCAATCCATCGGTGTAGCATGTTTTCCCACCCTTTCTATTTACCCAGTCATCGCCCCATGCTTGTTCACTGATCTCAGCAATTGTCTTGCTACTTTTGATCATTTTTTTGCTAGTCTTAGAAAGCATTTTTTGCCATTCTCTCTGTTTTGCAAGTATCACCTGTATCTTTTGTGTTCTATACAGTTCTGCAGCCCCTTCTCAGGTGATATGTTCAGCACTACCTCTACCGAAGTTCAGTGCACCAGAGTTTTGATTTGATTCGATTCCCGGAACATTTACATAGAATTTTCAGCAGTGAAACAGGCCATTCAGCCCACCTGGTCTATGCTCCCCCTTAAATGCATCTATTCGCCTCATACTCCACATACTCCCAAGCCCAGCAGTCTACACGGCCACCGGCCTGCGAGTACCATCGGAGCAGGCCGTGGAGCAGAAGGAACAGCATGGCGGTGCACCACACCAAGCAGCAGTACGTGCTGGAGCAGCAGGGCAATGGCAGTGAAAAGGGGCATCATCAAGGTGCAGGTCGGTGATTGGAGCGTGGGCAGGTACTGCAGGAGCGGTGAGGTCGGAGCGAAGGAGCGCCGGGAGATTGTAGGGGGATGTGATCGGGGCCCAGGAGAGGCGTGAGTTCGTGGCCCAGGAGAGGCGTGAGCTCAGGGCCCAGGAGAGGCGTGAGCCCAAGGGCAGCATGGGCCAGCCCACACTGCGTTGTGTGTGCGCATGAGGTCCGTGCAGCAGAGCTGGTCTCCAGTTGTCTTGATTAATCCTTGCTACTGGACCAAGACCTAGCTCTGTCAAGCCCATGTGGTGGCTGGTGTGCAATGGCAACCACACGTTAAAAAAATCCACGCACAGGCATCTTCCACCCTTCAAGATTTAGTTCGGGACCTGGAACTTTAGGTCCTTCATTGAAGCACCTGTGAACGTTCTGACGTGGAAGCAAGTCATCCTCGGTTCGAGGCACTGCCTATGATGATGACGACTCCACATGATAGCAAGTTTCACATTCTAAGCACCATCTGGATAAAGACAGGAGGAATCTTTTTCCCTATCAACTAGAAGAGGAGAAAATGTTTTATTTAGTTTTTATATATTTTAAAAATAACATTAAAGTGATCAAACTGCATGTTCCTATTATACCAGCATTTTAGGCTCCAGGTTGGGCATGTCAGAAAGAGCTAGAGAAGGAATACAATTAGCAAAAGCAAACATTTAATGAAAACATTTAGGCTGCATTGTGATTTTTCTTTCATGCTCATTACAGTAACTGATGTTATTGTTGAGGAATGAAACTTTTTAACCATGTTTCCGTGGTTAACCTCAAATATTCCCATGTCACGTATAAAACAGTACTTTTTTGAAAAACAAGGGTGACAGTCCAAGACTCATGCCATCAAGATGTGTAGACACCATCAAGGTCCAAAAAATTATGAGATAAGTCAAAGTAAATCATTAAAATAGCAATCTAATGACACCAAGCTTAGATTTTAAAAGCATGAAGATTTTAGGAAGCCTGAGGGAGGCAAGACAGTGCAGAGATGCTAGGAAAGAATAATTTAGCATAGGATACTGTGCAATGAGTCTTGATTCCAACACTGTGTGGATGCAGCAAGGAAGAAGAGTACAACAGAAGAGCAGGTTTCTTGGAGGCAGCTTTGGAGTCAATTAGATGTCGAAATTATACTCGTCAGAGGAGATATATTTACCTAAAAAATAGCAGTCACTCCATTCAAAACTAGTAATCTCACACTGTGAAGCACTTTGGGAGATTCTGATATGATAAGGTGCTATACTAAAGCATTGTTCTTTACAAGGTTATTGATCATGAAGAAGGTTTAAAGGTGGAACCATTACAGTTAAGAGATGCCAGTTGGTGGTTAGCTTTGAAAGAAATTAAGATGCGTCTTTGGATAATCGAATGAGGAGTTTCACTGCCAAGGGGCATAGAGATCAAGATGTAGCAATTCAGCTATTACATGCAAGAGGACTTTAGGTGGGGTGCACTGATGGCATGTGATCATAGAACCATAGAAGTTTACTGCACAGAAGGAGGCCATTTAGGCCATCGTGTTTAGACCGGCCGCAAAATAACTATCCAACCTAATCCCATTTTCCAGCTCTTGGTCTGTAGCATAGAAACATGGAAAAAAGGTGCAGGAGTAGGCCATTCGGCCCTTCGAGCCTGCACCACCATTCAATATGATCATGGCTGATCATGCAACTTCAGTACCTCATTCCTGCTTTCTCTCCATACCCCTTGATCCCGTTAGCTGTAAGGGCCACATCTAACTCCCTTTTGAATATATCTAATGAACTGGCCTCAACACCTTTCTGTGGTAGAGA
Source organism: Pristiophorus japonicus (assembly GCF_044704955.1). Lineage (NCBI taxonomy): Eukaryota > Metazoa > Chordata > Chondrichthyes > Pristiophoridae > Pristiophorus > Pristiophorus japonicus. Next base: position 251,403,960 of record NC_091981.1, read on the forward strand.
ATTCCACAGGTTCACAATTTTCTGAGTGAAGAAGTTTCTCCTCATCTCAATCCTAAATGGCTTACCCCTTATCCTTAGACTGTGATGCCTGGTTCTGGAATTCCCCAACATCGGGAACATTCTTCCTGCATCTAACCTGTCCAATCCCATCAGAATTTTATATGATTCTATGAGATCTCCTCTCATTCTTGTAAATTACAGAGAATATAAGCCTAGTTGATCCAGTCTTTCTTCATATGTCAGTCCTGCCATCCCGGGAATCAGTCTGGTGAACCTTCGCTGCACTCCCTCAATAGCAAGATTGTCCTCCCTCAGATTAAGAGACGAAAACTGAATACAATACTCAAGGTGTGGTCTCACCAAGACCCTGTACAACTGCAGTAAGACCTCCCTGCTTCCATACTCAAATCCCCTTGCCAAGCATGCCATTTGCTTTCTTTACTGACTGCTGTACCTGCATGCCTACCTTCATTGGCTGATGTACCATGACACCCAGGTCTCGTTGCACCTCCTCTTTTACTAATCTGTCAGCATTCAGAAAATATTCTGCCTTCCTATTTTTGCCACCAAATTGGATAACCTCTCACTTATCCACATTATACTGCATCTGCCATGCATTTGCCCACTCACCTAACCTGTCCCATGTCCCTCTGCAGTCTCCTAGCATCCTCCTCACAGCTCGCACTGCCATCCAACTTAGTGTCATCTGCAAACTTGGAGATATTACATTCAATTCCTTCGTCTAAATCATTAATGTATATTGTAAATAGCTGGGGTCCCAGCATTGAACCCTGTGGCACCTCACTAGTCACTGCCTGCCATTCTGAAAAGGGCCCGTTTATATTCCCACTCTTTGCTTCCTGTCTGCCAACCAGTTCTCTATCCACATCAATACATTACCCCCATTACCATGTGCCTTAAGTTTGCACACTCATCTCTTGCGTGGGCCCTTGTCAAAAGCCTTTTGAAAGTCCAAATACACCACATCCACTGGTTCTCCCTTATCCACTCTACTAGTTACATCCTCAAAAAATTCTAGAAGATTTGTCAAGCAAGATTCCCCTTTCATAAATCCATCCTGTCACTGCTTTCCAAATGCGCTGCTATGACATCTTTAATAATTGATTCCAGAATTTTCCTCACCACCGATGTCAGGCTAACCGGTCTATAATTCCCTATTTTCTCTCTCCCTCCTTTTTTAAAAAGTGGGGTTACATTAGCTACCCTCCAATCCATAGGAACTGAACCAGAGTCCATGGAATGTTGGAAAATGACCACCAATGCATCTGCTATTTCGAGGGCCACTTCCTTATTACTATGGGATATAGACTATCAAGCCTTGGGGATTTATCGGCCTTCAGTCCCTTCAATTTCCCTAACACCATTTCCTGACTAATAAGGAATTCCCTCAGTTCCCTCTTCTCGCTAGACCCTCGGTCCCCTAGTATTTTCGGAAGGTTATTCGTGTCTTCCTTAGTGAAGATAAAACCAAAGTATTTGTTCAATTGGTCTGCCATTTCCTTGATTCCCATTATGAATTCACCTGATTCTGACAACAAGGGATCCACATTAGTCTTCACTAATCTATAGAAGCTTTTGCAGTCAGTTTTTATGTTCCCTGCAAGCTTACTCTCATACTCTATTTTCCCCCTCCTAATTAAACCCTTAATCCTCCTTTGCTGAATTCTAAATTTCTCCCAGTCCTCAGGTTTGCTGCTTTTTCTAGCCAATTTATATGCCTCTTCCTTGGATTTAACACTATCCTTAATTTCCCTCGTTAGCCACGTTTCAACCACCTTCCCCGTTTTATTTTTACTCCAGACAGGGATGTACAATTGTTGTAGTTCATCCATGTGATATTTAAATGTCTGCCATTGCCGATCCACCGTCAACCCTTTCAGTATCATTCTCCAGTCTATCCTAGCCAATTATGTCTCATACCGTTGAAGTTTCCTTTCTTTAAGTTCAGGACCCTAGTCTCTAAATTAACTATGTCACTCTCCAGCTTAATGAAGAATTCTACCATATTATGGTCACTCTTCACCAAGGGGTCCCACATGACCAGATTGCTAATTAGTCCTTTCGTTACACAAGATCCAGTCTCGGATGGCACTATAGGTTACGGCACTTCAAGTGCATATCCAAGTACTTTTTAAATGCTATGAGGGTTTCTGCATCGATCACCCTTTCAGGTAGTGAGTTCCAGACCACCCCCCCGACCCCCGCCCATCACCTTCTGGGTGAAAAAAATTCTCAACTCCCCTTGAAATACTTCTACCAATTACTTTAAATCTATGCCCCCGGTTATTGACCTCTCTGCTGAGGGAAATAGATCCTTCCTATCCACTCTATCTAGGCCCCTCATAATTTTATACATCTCAAATAAATCTCCTCTCGGCCTCCTCTGTTTCAAAGAATACAACCCCAGACCCTATCCAATCTTTCCTCATAGCTAAATATCTCCAATCCAGGCAACATCCTCACAAATCTCCTCTGTACCCTCTCGAATGCAATCACATCTTTCCTGTAACGTGGTGACCAGAACTGCACACAATACTCTAACTGTGGCTTAATTAGTGTTTAAAACAGTTCTACCATAACCTCCCTGCTCTTGTATTACATGCCTCGTCTAATAAAGAAATATATCCCATATGCCTTCTTAACCACCTTATCTACCTGGCTTGCTACCTTCAGGGATCTATGACATGCACTCCAAGGTGTCTCTGTTCCTCTACACTTCTCCGTATTCTGCCATTTATTGTGTATTCCGTTGTTAAACTCCTCAAATGCATTCCTTCACACTTGTCTGGGTTAAATTCTATTTGCCACTTTTCTGCCCACCTGACCAGTCCATTGTTATCTTACTGCAATCTACAGCTTTCTTCCTCACTATCAATCAAAACATCAATTTTTGTATCATCTGCAAACTTCTTAATCATACCCCCTACATTGAAGTCTAAATCATTGAAGTCTAAATCATTGACTACCACAAAAAGCAAGGGATCAAGTACTGAGCCCTGTGGAACCCCATTGGAAACAGCCTTACAGTCACAAAAATACCAGTCAACCATTACCTCTTTGCTTCCTGCCACTGAGCCAATTTTGGATCCAACTTGTCACTTTCCTTTGGATCCCATGAGCTTTTACTTTTCTGACCAGTCTCCCATGTGGGACCCATCAAAAGCCTTTGTAAAATCCAGATAGATTACATCAAATGCGCTACCCTCATTGATCCTCCTTATTACCTCCTTAAATCTGAAGGAAAACTACCAACGTTGAGTGGAAAAAAACTGGACAGCATTGCAACATGAATGGAGGAGATAAGTCAAATAATGAAGGGAATAGAGTGGGAGACAACACAGAACTCTGAGAAGCTGAGATAATATAAAAGGAGTCAGAGGATGACGCTTTAAGTATAGGACAGAGAGAGTCATTTTACAGGAAAGTGGATCATCATGAAGGTAGCTTTGATGAGAGATCATATGATGAAAAATTAATTCGAGGTGCACGTTTCCCTACTGGACCAAAGGCTTTGAAAGTATCCATGGCAATTACAGATGATACAATGATGTGTTCAGGAGCAGAGGCACCATAATCATAATGAATCACCACGCCAAAAGCCAAATTAGAGATCATCAATTAGCCCAAATCCGCTGACTGAATAGGCAATTTGAGAGTTGACATCACCTTCCATAATTTTAGAAAATACTGATGCAAGGGAAAGAGTTCATTTCCTATCCTGCACCAAGTCCCATTCACTCATCACCAATGCTCCGCGCAGCTGGTGAGCTGGCTTTTACATTGAAAAAAAAACTCCCATGCGCGGACTTTTGAATCGCCCATCCAGCCCCCGCACCCCCCCGCAAAAAAAATTACAAGGAACACTGCTGATCACCCCTACCCTTGCTGACGTACGTGAGCTCCTGATCCCCCAAAGCTACAATATAAAATTCTCATCTTGTGTTGAAATCCCTTCATGGCCTCACCCCTCCTTATATCTGTAACCTCCTGCAGCCCTAGAAACTCTCAGTTCCTCAAAATCCAGCCTCTTCTGCATCCACTCCCTTCGCACCACCAGTGTTAGCCATGCTTTCAACAGCCTCACCCCCATACTCTGAAATTGCCTCCCGAAACATCTCCCCTTCTTTTGCTCCCTCTCCTCCTTTCTGTAAAGTCCAGCTCTTTGACCAGGCTTTTGGTTACCCACTCAATACCTCCTTCTTTGGCTCAGCATCCATTATATCCTCATGCCTTTGTGAAGTGCCTTAGGAACATAGGGCCCAAGTTTGCCCCCAGGGTTAGAACAACGCATCTCCGTGTGGTGTGTCGACTTTTTAGAACAGAAACGGCGCCTATTATTTACCTTGGTATTCTCCCCTCCGTCCGGTCGATCCAGGCCCTTGACGCAGCGCAGAACGCGTGGAGGGCGGAGCCAGGTCCCGGCGCTGACAACAGTGCCGGGAGCTCTGCACATGTGTGCGTGCATATGCGGTAGCTCCTCGCCCCCGAGGCTGCATGGGAGGGGCCTGAAGCACGCCGCCCCCAGCCCTGGACGAATGGGCTCACCGGGGCGGCTAAGATCGGACTCGGGCCTCCCTCCCTCCTGTTCAGCTCCCGCTCCACTCCCCCCTCCCATTCAGCCATTCCCCCATCTCCCCTCTCCTCCTCTACAGAACCCGCCCGCCATCTTAAATGATAAATAAATCAAAAAAATATTAAAACATTAAAAATTAAAAAGAATTAAAAAATCAATAAATAAAAAATTAGGTTTCTACTCACCGGGAGCCCTCCAACAGCGTGCTGGGACGAGGCCCCTCCAGTGTGTCTCTCTCTCTCTGTCAGTGTCTCTCTGTCAGTGTCTTTCTATGTTTCTGACAGCAACACAGTCCGAAGTCTTCGGCCCGGTTTCCTCTCATCGGCGGGGCCCGTTCAGCCTCCCCCTCTCCGCTCCCCCCCCCCTCCTCTTTCTCCCCCTCCTCCTCCTCTTCCTCTCCCCTCCCCCTTGCTGTCAGAAACACAGAGAGACACTGACAGAGAGCGAGAGAGAGAGAGAGAGAGAGAGAGAGACTGGAGGGGCCTTGTCCCAGCAGGCTGTTGGAGGGTTCCCGGTGCTGCAGTCGGTGAGTAGCAACTTAATTTTTTATTTATTGGTTTTTTAATTTTTTTTCATTTTTAATGTTTTAATTTTTTTTGGATTGATTTATTGGTTGATTTATTGATTTATTTATCATTTATTATTGATGATGGCTCTTTATTTGTAAAAGTGAAGTGTTTAATGTTTGTAAACTTCCCTCACCCCTACTATCTTTCTTCCCTACACCTGATTTATAAGTGAGCGTACAAAAATCTACACTTACTCCATTCTAAGTTAGCTTGGAGTAAGTTTTCGCTGCCTAAACTTGCAAAACAGACATAAGTGGCTGGACACACTCCCTTTTGAAAAAAAAATCTGTTCTAAAAGGGAACTATTCTAACTCACTAGAACTGGAGCAAACTAAATGCTGAGAATTGCAGTTTCTGAGATGCTCCATTCTAAACTAGTTGCTTCAAAAAAATAGGAGCAACTCAGGCCGAAACTTGAACCCACAGGAACAAGTGTAGGCCATTCAACCCCTCGAGCCTGCTCCACTATTCAATTAGATCATAGCTGATCTGTACTTCAACCCCATTTACCAGCCTTACCTCCATAATTCTCAATATCCATACATGGGCCCAAATTTCCTGTTTTTTTTGGAGCAACTTGATTTCTCTGGAGTATCTTTTTAGTTGCAATTCTGGCCATTTAATTTGCACAAGTGTAAGTGAGTTCGTTAGTTTTTTTTTAAGTTTTGTTTTTTTTTCCCAAAAGGAGGCGTTCCCAGCCACTTATGCCTGTTTTGGCCATTTACGCGAGTTTGACCAGCAAATAGTTGCTCGAAACTAACTTAGGCCAACGTATGTTGCCACTTCTGTCCGCACAGAAAAACCTCACCTAGAGTTAAGGAATCGGCGCAAGTAACTACATTTAAAGCACCACCAAGCACCAAACAAATCACAAAAAGTAATAAGCATTCAATAAAAAATAAAAAAACTGAAGTAATTAATTAAGTTAACAAAGACCTGAAGTAAATCCTACCTTCAATTAAACTCAGCAGCGGCTGGCCGTGTGGGAGTCACTTCGGTCTGCGATTGGGGGTGGTGATCGTGGCATCTTAACGGGGGAGGGAGGGGCAGGGGAGAAATCTACAGCGGGCCCGCCCCGGATCAAGTCTTTCTCCGCCCCCCACCTCCCGATCAAAACTCTTCCACCCCCCTGATCAAAACTCTTCCCTCACCCCCCCCGATCAAAACTCTTCCACCCCCCTGATCAAAACTCTTCCACCCCCCTGATCAAAACTCTTCCACCCCCCTGATCAAAACTCTTCCACCCCCCTGATCAAAACTCTTCCACCCCCCTGATCAAAACTCTTCCACCCCCCCTGATCAAAACTCTTCCCTCACCCCCCCTGATCAAAACTCTTCCACACCCCCTGATCAAAACTCTTCCCTCACCCCCCCTGATCAAAACTCTTCCACCCCCCTGATCAAAACTCTTCCACCCCCCTGATCAAAACTCTTCCACCCCCCCGATCAAAACTCTTCCCTCACCCCCCTGATCAAAACTCTTCCACCCCCCCTGATCAAAACTCTTCCACCCCCCCGATCAAAACTCTTCCCTCACCCCCCTGATCAAAACTCTTCCACCCCCCCTGATCAAAACTCTTCCCTCACCCCCTGATCAAAACTCTTTCACCCCCCCTGATCAAAACTCTTCCACCCCCCCTGATCAAAACTCTTCCACCCCACCGATCAAAACTCTTCCACCCCCCCGATCAAAACTCTTCCACCCCCCCTGATCAAAACTCTTCCCTCACCCCCTGATCAAAACTCTTCCACCCCCCTGATCAAAACTCTTCCACCCCGCCGATCAAAACTCTTCTACCCCCCTGATCAAAACTCTTCCACCCCCCCTGATCAAAACTCTTCCACCCCCCCGATCAAAACTCTTCCACCCCCCCTGATCAAAACTCTTCCCTCACCCCCTGATCAAAACTCTTCCACCCCCCCTGATCAAAACTCTTCCCTCACCCCCTGATCAAAACTCTTCCACCCCCCCTGATCAAAACTCTTCCACCCCCCCTGATCAAAACTCTTCCACTCCCCCTGATCAAAACTCTTCCACCCCCCCTGATCAAAACTCTTCCACCCCCCCTGATCAAAACTCTTCCACTCCCCCTGATCAAAACTCTTCCACTCCCCCTGATCAAAACTCTTCCACCCCCCCTGATCAAAACTCTTCCCTCACCCCCTGATCAAAACTCTTCTACCCCCCCTGATCAAAACTCTTCCCTCACCCCCTGATCAAAACTCTTCTACCCCCCCTGATCAAAACTCTTCCACCCCCCCCGATCAAAACTCTTCCACCCCCCTGATCAAAACTCTTCCCTCACCCCCCGATCAAAACTCTTCCACCCCCCCTGATCAAAACTCTTCCCTCACCCCCTGATCAAAACTCTTCCACCCCCCCCGATCAAAACTCTTCCACCCCCCCTGATCAAAACTCTTCCACCCCCCTGATCAAAACTCTTCCCTCACCCCCTGATCAAAACTCTTCCACCCCCCCGATCAAAACTCTTCCACCCCCCCTGATCAAAACTCTTCCCTCACCCCTGATCAAAACTCTTCCACCCCCCCTGATCAAAACTCTTTCATCCCCCTGATCAAAACTCTTCCACCCCCCTGATCAAAACTTTTCCACCCCCCCGATCAAAACTCTTCCCTCACCCCCTGATCAAAACTCTTCCACCCCCCCGTGATCAAAACTCTTTCATCCCCCCTGATCAAAACTCTTTCATCCCCCCTGATCAAAACTCTTCCACCCCCCCTGATCAAAACTCTTCCACCCCCCCCTGATCAAAACTCTTCCACCCTCCTGATCAAAACTCTTCCACCCCCCCTGATCAAAACTCTTCCACCCCCCCCCCCCGATCAAAACTCTTCCACCCCCCTGATCAAAACTCTTCCACCCCCCCGATCAAAACTCTTCCACCCCCCCGATCAAAACTCTTTCACCCCGCCTGATCAAAACTCTTCCACCCCCCCGATCAAAACTCTTCCACCCCCCCGATCAAAACTCTTCCACCCCCCTGATCAAAACTCTTCCACCCCCCCCGATCAAAACTCTTCCACCCCCCTGATCAAAACTCTTCCACCCCCCCCGATCAAAACTCTTCCACCCCCCCTGATCAAAACTCTTCCACCCCCCCTGATCAAAACTCTTCCCTCACCCCCTGATCAAAACTCTTCCACCCCCCCGATCAAAACTCTTCCACCCCCCCTGATCAAAACTCTTCCCTCACCCCTGATCAAAACTCTTCCACCCCCCCTGATCAAAACTCTTTCATCCCCCTGATCAAAACTCTTCCACCCCCCTGATCAAAACTCTTCCACCCCCCCGATCAAAACTCTTCCCTCACCCCCTGATCAAAACTCTTCCACCCCCCCGTGATCAAAACTCTTTCATCCCCCCTGATCAAAACTCTTTCATCCCCCCTGATCAAAACTCTTCCACTCCCCCTGATCAAAACTCTTCCAACCCCCCTGATCAAAACTCTTCCCTCACCACCTGATCAAAACTCTTCTACCCCCCCTGATCAAAACTCTTCCCTCACCCCCTGATCAAAACTCTTCTACCCCCCCTGATCAAAACTCTTCCACCCCCCCCGATCAAAACTCTTCCACCCCCCTGATCAAAACTCTTCCCTCACCCCCCGATCAAAACTCTTCCACCCCCCCTGATCAAAACTCTTCCCTCACCCCCTGATCAAAACTCTTCCACCCCCCCCGATCAAAACTCTTCCACCCCCCCTGATCAAAACTCTTCCACCCCCCTGATCAAAACTCTTCCCTCACCCCCTGATCAAAACTCTTCCACCCCCCCGATCAAAACTCTTCCACCCCCCCTGATCAAAACTCTTCCCTCACCCCTGATCAAAACTCTTCCACCCCCCCTGATCAAAACTCTTTCATCCCCCTGATCAAAACTCTTCCACCCCCCCGATCAAAACTCTTCCACCCCCCCGATCAAAACTCTTCCCTCACCCCCTGATCAAAACTCTTCCACCCCCCCGTGATCAAAACTCTTTCATCCCCCCTGATCAAAACTCTTTCATCCCCCCTGATCAAAACTCTTCCACCCCCCCTGATCAAAACTCTTCCACCCCCCCCTGATCAAAACTCTTCCACCCTCCTGATCAAAACTCTTCCACCCCCCCTGATCAAAACTCTTCCACCCCCCCCCTGATCAAAACTCTTCCACCCCCCTGATCAAAACTCTTCCACCCCCCCGATCAAAACTCTTCCACCCCCCCGATCAAAACTCTTTCACCCCGCCTGATCAAAACTCTTCCACCCCCCCCGATCAAAACTCTTCCACCCCCCCGATCAAAACTCTTCCACCCCCCTGATCAAAACTCTTCCACCCCCCCGATCAAAACTCTTCCACCCCCCCTGATCAAAACCTTCACCCCCCTGATCAAAACTCTTCCCTCACCCACCTGATCAAAACTCTTCCACCCCCCCGATCAAAACTCTTCCACCCCCCCGATCAAAACTCTTCCACCCCCCTGATCAAAACTCTTCCACCCCCCCGATCAAAACTCTTCCACCCCCCCTGATCAAAACCTTCACCCCCCCGATCAAAACTCTTCCCTCACCCCCCTGATCAAAACTCTTCCACCTCCCTGATCAAAACTCTTCCCTCACCCCCCTGATCAAAACTCTTCCACCTCCCTGATCAAAACTCTTCCCTCACCCCCCTGATCAAAACTCTTCCACCCCCCCGATCAAAACTCTTCCACCCCCCTGATCAAAACCTTCACCCCCCTGATCAAAACTCTTCCCTCACCCACCTGATCAAAACTCTTCCACCTCCCTGATCAAAACTCTTCCCTCACCCCCCTGATCAAAACTCTTCCACCTCCCTGATCAAAACTCTTCCCTCACCCCCCTAATCAAAACTCTTCCACCCCCCTGATCAAAACTTTCACCCCCCCTGATCAAAACTCTTCCACCACCCTGATCAAAACTTTCACCCCCCTGATCAAAACTCTTCCACCCCCCTGATCAAAACTTTCACCCCCCTGATCAAAACTCTTCCACCCCCCTGATCAAAACTTTCACCCCCCCTGATCAAAACTCTTCCACCTCCCTGATCAAAACTCTTCCCTCACCCCCCTGATCAAAACTCTTCCACCCCCGATCAAAACTTTCACCCCCCTGATCAAAACTCTTCCACCCCCCTGATCAAAACTCTTCCACCTCCCTGATCAAAACTCTTCCACCCCCCTGATCAAAACTTTCACCACCCTGATCAAAACTCTTCCCCCACCCCCTGATCAAAACTCTTCCCCTTCCCACCCGATCAAAAAACCTTCACCCCACCCCCCGCACCCGATCAAAACTCTTTCTCCACCCACCCCACAAAACTCTTCCCCTCTCTCCCCCCCTCCCGCCCCAATCAAAATTCTTCCCCCCACCAAACTGTCCCTTGTAGCCCTCAGCGTGGTAAGGCAGCGGCCGGCCTGTGTGGCAGGCCACTTGGCCCGGGATCTTGTCAGCGAACATCGTGTCGTCCCTTCGGCCAGGGATAGGGTCGCCCGGAGCCAGGACGCGCTGGGTGGGCCAGGAGCAACTGCGCAAGCACAGACTCCACTGCGCACGCGCACGCTGCCGGCACTCTTTTCGGCGCAGGACTGCAACTCCGCCCACCACACGTTCCGATGCGCCACAGGCCACAGGCCTGGAACCAACGGGGAGAACACGGAGGTAAGAAACCGGCACCGTTTCTGTACTACAAAGTCCGCGCAGGTGCGCCGTTCTAGCAGAGAGGGCAAACTTGGGCCCCATAGGAACAGGAAAAGGCTATTTTTAGTCCCTCGAGCCTGTTCCGCCATTCAATGAGATCATGGCTAATTTATAACCTAAATACCATATAATCTGCCGGTAATACCTTTGATTAACAAAAATCTATCCATCTCAAATTTAAAATTAACAATTGCTATTTGTGGAAGAGAGGTCCAAACTTCCACCACCCTTTGCGTGTAGAACTATTTCCTAACTTCACTCTTGAAAGGTCTGGCTCTAATTATTAGACTATGCCCGAGTCCTTGGCTCCCCAACCAGCGGAAATAGTTTCTCTCTCTATCTACCCTATCAGTTGCCTTAATATCTTGAAAATTTTCGATCAAATCACTGCTTAACCTTCTAAACTCCAGGGAATACAAACCTATTTTGTGCAATCACTCCTCGTAATTTAATCCTTGGACTCCAGGCATCATTCTGTTAAATCTACACTGCACTCCCTCAAAGGCCAATATATGTGACGCCCAGAACTACTCTCAGTATGCCATGCGTGGTCCAACCAGGGCTTTGTATAGCTGCAGCATAACTTTGTATTCTAGTCCTTCAGATATAAAGGTAGCTATATATTCCAGTAGCCGTTTTAAGAATTTTTGATTATTTTCTGAATCTGCCCATGATATTTTAATGATCCATGTGTATGGACTGCAGCCCCCCACCCCCCGCCCACGCCCCCAAGTCTCTTAGAGCGCCACTATTTTTAGCTTTTCACCATTTAGAAAGTACATAAGTACATAAGAAATAGGAGCAGAAGGAGGCCATACGGCCCCTCGAGCCTGCTCCACCATTTAATATGATCATGGCTGATCCAATCATGGACTCAGTTCCACTTCCCTGCCTGCTCCCCATAACCCCTTACTCCCTTATTGTTTAAGAAACTCTCTATTTCTGTCTTAAATTTATTCAATGTCCCGGCTTCCACAGCTCTCTGAGACAGCGAATTTCACAGATTTATAAACCTCAGCGAAGAAATTTCTCATCTCAGTTTTAAATGGACGGCCCTTTATTCTAAGATTATGCCCTCTAGTTCTAGTCTCCCCTATCAGTGGAAACATTCTCTCTGCATCCACCTTGTCAAGCCCCCTCATAATTTTATACGGCTCGATAATTCTTCTGAATTCCAATGAGTAGAGGCCCAAACCACTCAACTTTTCCTCATAAGTCAACCACCTCATCCCCGGAATCAACCTAGTGAACCTTCTCTGAACTGCATCCCAACTGCAAATTCTGGGCCATAGCCTCTATTTATCAAGCCCAGGCTCTCATATGCTTGCTTTGTTAACCTGTCCTGCCATCTTCAGAGATTTGTGCACAAACACCTCTAAACTCTCTCTCTTCTTGCAACCCCTTTAAAATTGTACCATTCAGTATGTATGGTCTCTCTTTCTTCCAACCAAAATGTATCACCCCTCACATTTCTGCATTGAATTTCATCTGCCATGTGTCCGTCCATTACACCAGCCTGTCTATTTCCTCTTGAAGTCGATTACTACCTTCCTCAGTGTTGACTGCACTTCCAAGTTTTGTGTCATCTGCAAGTTTTGAAACTGTGCCCTGTACCCCCAAGTCCAAGTTGTTAATGTATATCAAAAACAGCAGTGATCCTAGTACTGAACCTTGGGGAACACCACTGTATATTTCCCTCCAGTCTGAAAAACAGCCATTCACCACAATTCTCTTTTCTCAGTCAATTTTGTATCCATGCTGCTACTATCCCTGCCCGCTCTCCATAACCCCTTATTGTTTAAGAAACTGTCTATTTAAATTTATTCAACGTCCCAGCTTCCACAGCTCTCTGAGGCAGTGAATTCCACAGATTTACAATCCTCAGAGGAGAAATTTCTCCTCATTTCAGTTTTACTGGGCATTATGCCCACACAAAATTAGACTGAGATTAAGCAAGTTAATTTCACAAAGGACATTTACAGGTTATAAAATAGAGGAGGCATTTCTCTAATTTGTCTGGAATGAACTCAAATGAAATTTTCAAAGGTTAAAGAACCTCAACCTACAGTACAACTTTGTCCCTTTGCAGTTTTGGGGTTTTATGTATTTAATATGGAGCTATATGTATTTTGGTGTGCTTAGATCAGGCGAAAATAAAAGAGAGTCACAGTATTAGTGTTTGGGAGATGGTGTCAGCTGACTATTCAAGTGAGTCCAGTCAGAAGAGTAGTAGTGGTACATTCAGAGTCGTGGGCACTGACTGTTAGGTACCTCACGTGAATGCCACGCCATTCAGAATATGTCTCAGTTGATGTATTACTTCATGAGCAAAGCAGGTGCACCACAAAACTGAACTGTTGTATAGCTTTTACCAGCTTCTTATCTGGACGGAAATAAATTTAGATCAGGAGCAAAAACACAAAGATGAGAGCAACCAAAATTTTAAACTATGAACTGTAAACCTCACACTGCAGCATGGAACATCCATATTCTTCTTTAAAGAGCTAAGGTTTTCATTATATATACCTATATATGAAACAAAAACTTTCTAAATCTCAACTTGAACATCTTGACATTTTTACATCATGCAATAGCCTTCACAGCAACCATGCAAAACTTGTTTGCAGGCAATCTTTGCATCCAAATACCATTTTCACTATGATTTGAATTATGCACAAATTCATCAAGTGATTTTTAATGAGTTTGCATTATCAACTTTCTCCCCTTCTGAAAGCATCACCTCCTGCTGAGATACGGTTACATGGGTGCTAGTTACCCACCAGGAATTTGCCCAAGCAAAAACTCATTTGAGTTTGCCCAAAGCAAATGCCAGCGACATAGCTAATTGGGGGCATTATAACTGAGCTTGATCCTGTCCTTGTCTGACATCCAACATCTATGCAGTACACCAAGGGTCATTGGAGAGCTATCAGGAGTCAAAACCTCAGCTATCTTTCTTCTCCTCCATAGCCCAATCATGCAGGGGGCAATTGTAATACTCCAACTGCCATTGTGGCCAATCTCAACCAACTCAGCAAGAACTAAGAATTTTACCTTGGACCTTTATCTTGCACCCCATAACTAACCTCTCTGTGCTCTGCAAGATCCACAAATGTGTTGTCACTACTCAGCTCCATGCTCATCTCGCCTAAATTCCTGGTTTGAATCATTCCAGTCTTGTGCCCTGCTGAGTGCACCCTGCTCAAATTAGCCACATAATTGGTGACGGTAGTGTTTTATCCTTCCACAACTCGCCATGGCATTCAACATGGTTAACCACTCTATCCTCCTTCATTGCCACTTTTCCACAGTTCACCTAATGGGACTGCTGTCAACTGCTTGTACTCTTACCTATCCAAATATAGCCACCACATCTCCAGAAAAGGCTTCCCTTATAACCACACCCTTGTAGGTCACCTCTGGTGAACCCCAAAATTGCAACCTTTGACTCCCATTTACATGTTGGTCCTTGCCAATATTATCCAAAGGGATAGGGTCAGTTTTAATAACACTCTGCTCCACCTCTCCACCATCACCCTCAACTACACATCTGTGCGCTGTCAGACTGCTAATCGAACATAAGAACTAGGGGCAGGAGTAGGCCAATTGGCCCCTCGAGCCTGCTTCGCCATTTAATAAGATCATGGCTGATCTGATTATGAACTCAGCTCCACTTCCCTGCCTGCTCTCCATAACCCATTATTCCCTTATCGCACAAAAATCTGTCTATCTCCGCCTTAAATATATTCAATGACCCAGCCTCCACAACTCGCTGGGGTAGAGAATTCCATAAATTTACAACCCTCTGAAAGAAAAAATTCATCCTCATCTCAGTTTTAAATGGGCGGCCCCTTATTCTGAGACTATGTCCCCTAGTTTTAGTTTCCCCTATGAGTGAGTGGAAATATCCTCTCTGCATCCACCTTGTCGAGTCCCCTCATTATCTTAAATGTTTTGATAAGATCACCTGTCATTCTTCCAAACTCAAATGAGTTTAGTCCCAACCTACTCAACCTATCTTCATAAGTCAACCCCCCATCTCCAGAATCAACCTAGTGAACCTTCTCCAAACAGACTCCAATGCCAGTATATCCTTCCTTAAATACGGAGACCAAAACTGTACGCAGTACTCTAGGTGTGGCCTCACCAATACGCTGTACAGTTGTAACAGGACTTCTCTGCTTTTATACTCTATTCCCCCTTGCAATAAAGGCCAACATTCCATTTGCCTTCCTGATTACTGGCTGTATCTGCATACTAACATTTTTTGTTTCATGCACAAGGATCCCCAGGTCCCTCTGTACTGCAGCACTTTGCAATTTTTCTCCATTTAATTATAGTTTGCTGTTCTATTTTTTCTGCCAAAGTGGATAACCTCACATTTTCCCACGTTATACTCCATCTGCCAAATCTTTGGCCACTCACTTAGCCTGTCTATATTCCTTTGCAGATTTTTTGTGTCCTCCTCACAATTTGCTTTCCCACCCACCTTTGTATCATCAGCAAACTTGGCTAGATTACACTCAGTCCCTTCATCCAAGTCATTAATATAGATTGTAAATAGTTGAGGATCCAGCACGGAAAACTGTGACACCCCACTAGTTACTGTTTGCCAACCGGAAAATGACCCATTTATTCCAACTCCCTGTTTTCTGTTAGTTAGCCAATCCTCTATCCATGCTAATATATTACCTCCAATCCCGTGAACTTTTATATCGTGCAGTAACTTTTTACGCGGCACCTTATCGAATGCCCTCTGGAAATCCAAATACACCATATTCACTGGTTCCCCCTTATCCACCCTGCTCCTTACATCCTCAAAGAACTCCAGCAAATGTGTCAAATATGATTTCCCTTTCATAAAACCATGCTGACTCTGCTTGATTGAATTATGCTTTTCCAAATGTCCTGCTGCTGCTTCCTTAATAATGGACTCCAGCATTTTCCCAACAACAGATGTTAGGCTAACTGGTCTATAGTTTCCTTCTTTTTGTCTGCCTTCTTTTTTGGTAATATACCAAGTTAGTAATATACCAGAGCTTCATCCAATGGAACATTGGGACAGCTGAATCCATCTCCGAAACAAAGAGCATACTAGTTAAAATACTGGAATGGCAATCCAAATGTTGCAAGTTCAAATCCCGCCAAGTTACAAAATTGAATTCAATAAACCTGGTATTTTGTGGACTGCTGAGTTGATGTAAAAACTCAACTGGTTCACAAATGTCCTTCAGGAATGGAAACCTGCCACCATAACCCAGTTTGCTCTACATGTGACTCCAGTTCCACAATATATGACAATAAATCCCACCTTGTTATTACTCAATGTTCAAAAGTCGCTTCAAAATCATCTCTCAAGTCTTGTAGCACTCTGTAACTTCTACCTTGGGATGTTTTATCACATTGAAGGTGCTATATAAAGCCAAGATTTTTTGTTGTAAGGCTTTCTGGTGTTATTTACAGCAGTAGTTCACTATATCCAGACTACATAGAAACTCAAACATCTGTAAAGCTAGAAACTGCTATGGTATAAATTGTTCATCACAATCTTGAATATCAAAGTGATTCAAAAGGGCAGAAGATCTTACCAATCATAAGAACATAAGAAATAGGAGGAGTAGGCCATTTGGCCCCTCGAGCTTGCTCCACCATTTAATAAGATCATGAATGATCTGATCATGAAATCAATTCCACTTCCCTGCCCGCTCCCCATAACCCTTCATTCCTTTATCGACAAACAAAGTATATCTCTGTCGCATCTGCTCTGACAATGCCACCTTTCACATTAGTGCCTCTGACATCTCTTCCTTTTTCCTCAACAGAGGATTACCCTCTGTCGTGGTTAACATGGCCCTCGACCATATCCGTTCTATTTCCCACACCTCTGCTTTCACCCCTTCCCTTCCCTCTCAGAACCACGACAGGGTTCTCCTTGTCCCCACCAGCTTCCACATTCAACAGATCATCCTCCGTCATTTCCGCCACCTCCAGTGTGATCCCACCACCATCACATCTTCCCCTCCCCTCCCCGCTCAGCATTCCAAAGGGACCACTCCCTCCGCGACACCCTGGTCCATTCCGCAGTTACCCTCAGCAGCCCCTCCTCTTCCCATGTCACTTTTCCATGCAAGTGCAGGAGATGCAACACCTGCCCCTTTACCTCTTCCCTTTCCACTATCCAGGGGCCCCAAATACTCCTTCCAGGTGAAACAGCGATTTACTTGTACTTCTTTCAATTTAGTATATTGTATTTACTGCGCTCAATGTGGTCTCCTCTTCATTGGGAGACTGCATTGAGAAGCACCTCCGTTCAGTCCGCAAGTGTGATCCTGAGTTTCCAGTCGTCTGTCACTTTAATTCTCCACTCTGACCGTCCTCAGTCTCCTATACTGTTCCAACGAAACTCAATGCAAGTAAAAGGAACTGCACGTCATCTTTCATTTAGGTACATTAGAGCCTTCTGGACTCAACATTAAATTAAAAAATTTCAGAGCGTAGCCGCTGCCAATCTTTGGCCCCCTTTCCCCCTCCCCCAAAGCCTGTTTCTTTCTTTCTTTTTTCCTCTTTGTCTCCAATGGCAGCTGGTCATTATCCCGCCATTCGCACCCTATGTCGACTCATGTTTTTCTAACTCCTGTCACTACCATTTGAACTTGGGCCATTATCCCTTTTTGTCTCTCCAATCTCTCCTGTCTTCCAACCTATCATAGAGCTCCCTTTTGTTCTTTCTGCCCCTCCCCCTTTCAGTGCTTGTTAAGAATCCGTTATTTTCGAACACTGTCCAGTCTGATGAAGGGGCATCAACCTAAAATGTTAACTCTGCTTTCTCTCCACAGATGCTGCCATTTCCAGCATTTTTTGTTTTTATTCCAGATTCCAGCATCTGCAGTATTTTGCTTTTGTATATAGAAATTAGATGCAGGAGTAGGCCATTCACACAATGTAGAGGTGTTAAATTGCAAGCAGTACAAGGAGAATAGGAGGATTGTATAAAATACACAGAACCGTTAAGAATTGCTTAATCTTGTGGTTCCTTTGTAACAAATATTAACTATTGAAAACAAGATCTGAAACCATCCTTGACCGACTGTGACATTCTCGGGTTTCAAAATCATACAGGAAGAAAAATTGTTGAACAGATTTGTTGTTAATGTAACATTTGGATTGATTCTTGACATCTTTATTAACCATGGAATTTGACTGCTTTCAGTTCCACAAAATTCCTTAAAACCCTTCAATGTAGTCAATAGAAGCTGAATGTCTTCAATAATTTGGTTGTCAGCAGTACTACAATACTGCACATATCATTTTCTTACCTTTTTTCAATTGAATATTGAGTTTCTTCCCTACTTTTTTGGTGTTGAAGCCTGCAGTAGGTGTAGAGCTCAATCTTTGGGGAGTTAGATTCTGGCCTGTCGGAGGTTTTGATACCGAGTTCTGATTGTGAGGTAGATGAGAGTAGGAAGCAGTCTGATTGGCCTCATTGCTTGCTCTAGACAACCTCTGTGGTATTTCATCAAAGCTTGCATTTATAGCACTCTTTCGATCACTGGGCTGAGTATCTGTGTTGATTCGATTGGAATAACAGGCATTTTTATCGCCAAAAGAGACTTGTTCGTACTGCTCTTTATTTGCGGCAGGGACCACGTGGAACCAAATAACATGTGAACGCATGGCTTGGCGAAACATATGTTGTGCTCTAGGTTTAGGAAGGAAGGGAAATTAACAAATTAAAGACTGTCAGTCTTAACAGAGATTATTAACATAATTACTATCATTAATTACATAGCATGGAAGTGTCTTTTATGCAAATACAGCAACTGCTTCAATATTAACTGGATAGAAGTATTAATTACATCAACGAGTAACACTTATTATTGATGTGGGTTGAGAGATTAACAGTGATGTACCCGTTAATGTGAATGCAGAAAACAAAACTGCAAAATTAAGCACATTCCAACAAGCAAATACATTACAAAGGAGAACAGGTTCAAATACTTTTAGTGAACTATATCCGGACATCTTACTGCAGAATTTACACTTAAATGCACACCATGTAGACAAGATACGTACTGTTCAAATCGTGTATTTCGCAAATCACCACCATTTATTTTAACGATACAATCATTTTCATGAAACAGTTTCTCCCGCTCAGCTTTACCACCTTTTTCCAGGCGCTTCACCAGTAACCCCAGGGTCCTACAAGAAAATGATCACAGCTCTTCATTTAGCACTTCAAAGTACAGTGCATAAAACGTAACGGAATGCAAAATACTCTCCTTCAGTTGTTACTGCAATATGAATACATTTACATTGTACGTGTCTTTGGAAAACCTTGTTAGATTAGTAAAAAGTTATCACACTCCAGTGTGACAGAAATCTTTATCTCACCATATGATTACATTATCACTAGAAAAACCACTTTCCTAGCAACTATTGCCAAAGAAACCCACATTTTTCAAGTGTTTTGAGGTGCTAATGTTGCACCAAAGTGGCAAGATTACAGTTAATATTCCTATACAGCACCTGAGGTTGAACATAACAATCATCCCGAGCTGGCAAAAAAAAATGCATCACCCTTTCCTATAGTACAAACTAAATCTAAAAACACAGGCCAGTGGAATTTCCAGTTTATTCCCTCTGCAAGGAATAGCTTCATAACCAGCTCAAGAATAGACAAGTTAGTCACTTAAGGACCTGATCACAAAATCACGGCTTATACCTTAGTACAGTATTTAGGTAGTGCTGCATTGGTGGAAGTGCTGTCTTTAGGAAGATATGTTAATTAAAAGGCCCACCTGCTTGTTCAGGTGGGCATAAAAGATCCTACAGCAGTTTGAAGATCAGGACTTCTCCTGGTGTTCAAACAACATTCCATCCTCAACCACCATCAAAACCAGATCAACTAGATGTGCATTTCATTTGCTGTTTGACTGCACTTCAAGAGTAATTAATTGGTTGTGAAGCAATTGGGAGACATCCCGAAGACGTGATAAGACGCTATATAAATGCAACTTCTTTCTCTCACAAACTCTTTTGCCGTTATTACTTTTTAATGCTAAGTTTAGACATCTGTATTATGCTCATTTTTAAAAATACCCTCCTCCCTTTAGTCACACCAACTCAAAATTTGGAGAGAAAAGCAAACAAGAGTTCAAAGTGAAGGTTCTTCGTGAGTTAGAGCAGTATTTTTGCAATAATATCGCTGTCCCCAAGATACAACCAACTCTACCTGTCTCTGGCAGAAAATGTATGACAAGACGACAGATATCCATGAAAACAGGAAAAAACAGCACAGAGCCCAAATGAAAGAATGCAAGTACAACTTTACCTTTGAATAGCTACATATTTATTCCAGGCATCGTATTAATGAGTAATTGTTGGGAGATGACTGAACATCTTTCAATGAACGTGCAAGACTTGGACCCACAATTCAGGTAATATTTGCTATCTTGGTAAGTTATTTAAAACCAGTATCGCAGAATAGCTACTGTTACAGCTTAATTAGAGTAAACTGCACCATGTCACTTTTAACAATTCACACAAATTATCCCTGCTGATGGGGCTTAGCACCAGGAAATAGAAAGGATTTTTATAAGCACTTGGAACTGCCTGAGGTGGTTGAAGTTGGAGCTTAAAAATGCGAGACATGTAAATTAACTATCTATCCAAAATAAAATGATTCTAGTTCATCTTCATAAATGATGACATGGTAAGAGGTAAATAGTACTAAATGTGATAAGACCGTTGTCGTGAATGATTACAAGCTGAGATTGAAGCAATACTTGGGATGCTCCTCACAGCTGGATGCAACACAGCATTTGTAAACATCACTACCAGTTTAATCCACCTCAACACCTTATGGCCATCAATTCAGGCTGTCAAGTGGAATTTAAAGCAAGGAGCTTCAGTGGAAAAGTAGGTGAATCAGCTCCAGTTACAGGGGCTGGCCATGATGTCTATAGGCAGCAGATTAGCACATGTACTAGAAACATCTGCATAAATGTAATTACTGGTCAGATTTAATAAACATTTTGCAATGTTTAAACATAATTAATTTATGCAAAATATAATTATCACGATGTACGAAAAAATTATCTCATCAATGTACAACTTGCATTTATGTAGACTTCAAAACTAATTAACTACTTATGAAGTGCAATCATTGTGGTTATCGAGGTAAAATGGCAGGCAATTTTTGCAAAGTGGCAACCCATAAACAGCAAATCAACAATCAAATAGTATTTTGTTTTTAAATGGTGTTGGTTAAGGGAAGAATATTGGCTAGGAGACTGAGAGAACTTCAAATAGTGCCATGGAAACCTGTATGTATACTTTAGCTGGCAAATGTAGCCTTGGTTAAACACTTCATCTGAAAGACGGACCCCTAATGCTGCAACTGAGCATTCCCTCAATACTACACTGTCTACATTCTGTGCTCAAGTCTGTAGGGGGCCTCGCCCACAATCTTCTGACTTGAAGGAAAGTGACCTAAGCTGACACAAACAGCAATCAGAAGACAGGGTGCACACAGGGACCTAAATGTGGAGAACATTATTAAAACATGAAGGATAAGGTCACAACAACAACAACAACTTGTATTTATATAGCGCCTTTAACGTAGTGAAATGTCCCAATGCGCTACACAGGAGTATTATGAGATTAAAAAAATGAGATAAAACAGAGAGATTTGAATATATGGGGTAGAGTTTTGGAAATCGGATTCACCAGGGAAAAGGCAGCGTGCAAGAATAGAAGTATGGGTGTGTGTGGCCCTTTCATGGTGGCAGAGACGAGACTTTAGTGTGGCCAACTTACATATTGAAGCTGACACCATGTTTTCAAATAATGCTGCTGATGCCTAGCTTGTAAATGATAAAAAGGTCATCAATGGAGCTCCAGGATATATCAATTCTGACAAAGCATAAATAGGTAAAAAGCTATGAGAAAAGATGTTGGGACCAGTGGAAGTAGAACCATGAGAGAGCAATGCCATAGATATGGATCACAGAAAAACGATGGACAATAGTGTAAAAGGCGATAAAGAAATAAGGAACAGTGAGCTTTGGACTTGGTCACACAGGCATTGATAGTGACTTTGATCAGAAGGTCTTAGTGCTCCAATGCCTGTCCTCCATCCTTCTGCTCGGTAGGACTGCCTTCACCACGTTCCAATCTTAGCTATCCGATCATAGCCACAGTATCTCTACCAATGACTTCTCTTTCCACTCCCACACCGCTACCTCAGGAGTTCCCCAAGGATCCATCCTTGTCTACCTCCTCTTCACAGCTACATGTTGCCCATTGGTGACAACATCTAAAGACATGGGATCAAGTTCAACACCAAGCTTTACCTTGCCACCACCTCTCTCAAATCCGCCACCACCTCGCTGTTCTCAGATGCACATCTGACATACAGGCTTGGACGAGCTGCAATTTCCTCCAGTTTAACTTTGGGAAGACGGACGGAAGCCATTGCATTTGGACCCCAACACAAATTCCGTATCCTCACCACCGATTCAATTCCTTTCCCTACCACTGTCTCAGGCTAAGCTAGACTGTTCACAACACTGGCATCCTATTCAATCCCAAGCTGAGCTTTCGACTCCATATCTTCTCCATCACAAAGACTGTCCACTTCCACACCTATCTCAACCCGTCTGTTGCTGAAAACCTTACTTTGTTATTTTCAGACTTTACTACTCCAGTGCTTGGCGAGCTGGCATTGCATCCTCCATAAACTTCAGCTCATTCTAACTTTCTGCATCAAATCCTGCTTGCCCATCATCCCTGTCCTCATTGTTCTACAGTGGCCTCCAGTCTCCCAAACTTCAAATTTCTCTCCCGAGCTCGATAAACTTGTACAACTTCTCCATTATTCCGACCATGACATTCTTGTGCATCCACTCCTTTTGTCTCAGAACTGGCAGCCATGCCTTCAACGGCTTGGGCTCCACCACCTTTCAGATCCTCCTTAAAACCTATCTCTTTAATCAAGGTTTCAGTCACCCCTGCTAATTTCTTCTTTGGCTCAGCATCCATTTTATTTCTCCTTCTGCCTCTGTGAAACACCTTGGGACATTTTTCTACATTAAAGGAGCCATTAAAAAGGTGAATTGCTGTTGTGGATAAGTCAGAAACTAAATTAGATTGGCTTGAACAAGGACGAGAGAGAGATAAGCACTTAATTGGGTATTAACGATGCATTCAAGCATTTGGACAAGAAATACGATTGAGTCAGAGGTCACTCCTCCCCTTTTCTCTTCTACTCATTACATGGAAAATAGTCAACATTTATTGCAGTATTCAAGGTTACACTGAGTAAGGGAAAAGAACGTCCAAATACCCAAGTCTGTCACTACTATATTGTTGATAACCACCATTTTCATTCACTCTATTCCTGCTGTTGAACAGTACTGACATTTAATGCAAACTTCTGGAGTTTAAAAAAATTCCCACAACTTCCAGTTTCAACTGAAGCTCATAAGAACAGCTAACAAGTGACTGTACTGCAATTATTAAAATGAAAAAACTCATTCGGGCCAACCTGTTTCTGCACTTTTTAAAATCTAAATTACACACAGACAAATGGCTTTTTAAGTAATCTTAACTTTCAGTCTGCTCAGGCCCTGCAATTTGCTTGCTGTATTTTCTCAGCTGTTGGTGAAGATGCACTGAATGACTTTCCTGACCTTTCTAAGTTGCAAAACCAGTGATGTAGCACAACTGCTTTTGAATATTCAACACTTGTATTATACTAAGCTCAGGCTTTTGTTGAAGTGCACACATGCCTTCAGTTGTCAACAAAGCTGTGGTCTTTGGGGGCACTAAACATACATCTCAAGCTCCTGCGCACAACCGGAAATGATTTATTTTGCAGCTGTCCACATTATTAGAATGCAAACAACATCTATTTTAATACAGTACTGCTAAAAATGTACATTCACAAAACCAGTTTTGCTCAGTCACACCAAGAAACAACCAGAGACAATTTCTTACAAATTGGAAAACCCATCAACCAAATCTACTTCATCCAAGTCAACCTGGCACAATAGATGAGATATACTTGCTGTCTGAATATAGTATTTCAAGGTTTATTGCCTGGCAATTTTTCTTAGAATATAATCTATTTCAAAATGAGATTATTCTGTTCAATATTATCTTCAGAAAGTTAAAAGAAAAACACTTAATGATAAAAGTAATATACCTAGCTATAGTGCTCTACGCAACATTTTGTGTGTTTCGGGGAGTTGATAATAGTTTGCTTGTATTACTATTTTAATATTAAAGTTGTGTTTGATGTTCAAGAGCTGGGAAAGATCTGGCACCAGAATTGTTAAGGACAGAAAAGACCACTGGGCACAACAAGCCCTATTAATCGAGTTCAGCACCACCCATCCATCTTATCTTGGCACCTTCCATCACTTTTGACATCATTCTCACCCACTTAAGTTCTGCAGGCAATATCTCTAATCCTACATTTTTACACATGACATAGATTATCAAATATATTTTTCACCCTCAGATACTGCTTTAATGAATGCTGCTCTTATGATTACAAAGATAACACAGACTGCTGTATAGAAGGAATCATGTGGGTTGAGTGGAAAAATATTGTGCAATATCTGCGTTCTCATGCCAGTTCAGATGCAGACAGCCCGTCATACAACGTGCATGGTCTAAAAAGCTCAAGACAAAGCACAGATACGCTAAAATAAAATTAGGAATTCATGGAAATTCCAAATTTAAAGCTGCAGTGCTCCGTCATTTATATTAAGTCTAAAAGAAAGAAAGACTTGGATTTATATAGCGCCTTTCACGACCACTGGACGTCTCAAAGCGCTTTACAGCCAATGAAGTACTTTTAGAGTGTAGTCATTGTTGTAATGTGGGAAGAGAGTACCTTACTGTCGGTGGAAACTGCATTATTCCTGTTGGTTTTATTCTATGTTCCCAATTTATGAATGGCTCTGTCTACAAACTTTTATTAAAGCATCAAAAATTCAGCAAAGGGAAAATGCCACAACTTCAAATAAAGCCACTGCGCTAAAACAGTACAATTTCTGGAGTACAAGCACAGAACTTTCCCACTGTTTCACTTTTAAAATGTACTAATTGTTAGAGACTTCAGATTTGAATAACATGAAATAAAATTATAAAAGAAAAACCAAAATGCAGAAGACGTGAGTTTACCTTCCACCTGTGGAACTGAAAGGCACGACATGGATTCCCAAAGGTCCTCCATCATTGGACACTTCAACCAGCTTTAGCACGTCACTGTGAGACAATGATGAATGGAGTAACATAAAAATGTGAAGTAAACTACCCAAAATGAAAACAAAATTTTATAATATCTGGAACAATGAGTAGTGCAACTTGTGTCTAGCATATCTGAGTATTAGTCTGGGAGCATGAAAAAAAAGGTCAACCATCAAAAATAACAAAATTAATAAAATAACCAGGATGAAAACACATAGTGCACATTATCTGACAGCACTAACCTAATGCGAACTACTCAGAAAATCCCTCGTGATCACATTTTCTCATTGCATTAAAACTGATCAGAAAAACTGCATCACTAGACAATTGGTCAATAACTAAGCAGATGAATACAAAGATGATCCGTCAACAAGTTACACAATGAAACAAATTTTAAAATGGATCTGCTGTTAATTCAGGCACGGCTAATAAATAGTGCATTATCCTTTATTGGGGAAACTCTCTCAGGATCAAACTGTTTTCAAGTGAGCACTGAATGATTTTACTTAGGTGGTGCTCTGATCAGTAAGCCACTATCTATTAAGGTGGGTTTGTTAACAAGCTTCCACTAAAATAACAGAAAATGCTGCCCTATACAGGGGAGCCATCAGTAACCGAAAAGGGAACAGAGGAGCTGTTTTGGGTGAAGATTCTTTATCATCATTGTTCTGATGAAGGGTCTCCACCTTGAAAAAAAATCAACTATGCCTTTTCAGCTTTTTCTGGTGGGGGAGGTTTGTTCTTTTCTTTAGTCTTTGGAGGTTTTTTTAAAGTTTTATTTGAGCAGTACTCAATTCGGAAGCTTTACAAACACAGTACCCACCAATTAACAGTCATTCCAATAGGAACACTTACTTCAGTCACCAATTATTTCCCCGCTGTTTCCTACACTATTTAATAAGTATGATTTTGCATAAAGGGAATGTTTAGCCTGCCACTTTGGTGATTTCTCTTCAGCGGGTTCCACTGCCCAATAATGAACTTCACATCGCAGTACAATAGCCATTACAAGCTGATCCTTCGTGATTGGCCTATATCTAAAAACAGCATGCGATAATTAATATGTTTCTGATGCAAGCTTACCCAAGCGAAAAATTCTGTCCATGCTCGAGGCAAGAATCAGCACGTCCAACTGGTTCGATCCTGTTGTTCTCCTCTTCTGTCCCATCATCTTCCTACAAGAGGGAAAACAAGATTCCAGTCACAAAAATACAATTCTAATCACAATTGCATTGTATACCATACTCAGGTTCTGTTTTGAGTCAGTAAAACTACCATGTGTGGAAGTCCAGTGCTTACTGCATGAAAGAGATCACCACATTGTTTTCTATATGACGCTACATTACACACAATTTACAGTATCTCCACCTGCGTGCTGATATAAGAATTGTACTATTTTTCTGCTCTTTCCACTTTAAAACTCATACTGCAATAAACATTACTTCTATTTATGATCGGTGGAAATCTCTGATGAAAACTTGCAAAGTGTAATAATACACCATTAGAAATAGGAAACTGTTAATATTTTGTTCGTATTACCAAATAAAAACAAGTACAACCATTATGCTAAAATGAGTAAGGTTCTGACTGGAAAATTTCTGGGCTGCCTTTTTGCGAGTATCTAATCATTAAGTTCAATATAACAGATCGTTGTTAACTCTCAATCCCTTCCTTCATTTTATCGTCCATAGCTGCTTTCTCAGTACAACTTTATTAACAGCAACGTGACGCTCCGGGTAGACATTTAAACCATGAATCAGATTTCATCCTTTGTAGCACTGACATATGAACATCTTATGAACAATTTGAGACAGACTGGGACAATTCTTCCCTACTTAATCATAGGATGGTTGACCAAGCTGAGGCAGCACAAGTTTGTGTTAATTATTCCCCAAAAGAGCTAACATTTGATAACTTTCCGGCCTCAATCACTATCCAAAAAAAGCATATAAAGTTTTTGCAACGTGGAAGCGGGGAGCTGCCGCTGATTCTGCTCTTCGCTGTCTTTTGTCCTGAGCTCTCCAAATTGGTTCAGGTCTGTTTGGAGCTTGGACGGTCACATTGTTCAACTTACAAAAAACATTAGCCAAGTTTCAATTTATATATAAATCTGTGGTGCTATGTGTAAACTTAAAAAATTATAAAGGAGGACTGTTGGGTAAGAAATCGCTTTGACAATGTCAATGTTTTGAGATGCATTGCAATTAAATTAATGAAACACAAAGCAAAAATTACAAGGCGCCTTATACTTGATTCATCGGATGGAGCACTAGGCTGCCAGAAACAGTACTATGGGGAGGCTGCAGCCTTTATCTTGGGTGAATGGATAGGAAAATCCAACAGCCAAACCGAACAAGTATATACATGGCCAGTTGACCGCAGAGTGGTTATGGACAACGATCACAAAGGTGCCTGGAATACAGGACTTTGTACTCCTCTGGATGAAGGGAACTTTCAAGAAAGGCTGGTGAATACAGCCTTGATAATGGGAGGGATGGAAGATCAAATTGCAATTTTTTTTAATAAAAAAGAGAAATGTAATTTCAACATTTCATACTTGCCTTCTGGGTTTATATTTTAAAGGAATCATTCAGTTCTCTAACTTAGTTTACTGTATTGTCTATCCAGGATTTCTTTTCATAAACTCTTTTTCTTTGCATTCTTTTTAAAAACGGAGATGCAATATTTTTCAGCAAATCTTAGACGGATGAGCAGAGCCGAAAACTCAGCATTACCCAAGGGCTTGGGCATCAGTCAGCACAATGATGAAAAGTGAAGGGTTATGAGCTTGGCACACATCAACAGACAGTGTATTTAATAATTGAGAGGATATTAAAGCTGTGCGTAAGCTGGCTGTAACTTCTAAAGCAAATTTCCTCAGAACCACAAAGCACAAAACCTTGACTATATGTCTACACTTTGGCTCTGAACTAAACAGCTACTGTTTTTCTTTCAGTGTTACACAGGACAGTGAATGGAAAGGGAAAGAAAAAAAAATCTCCAAAGCGCTATTGCTTCAGAGTGATGATATTTTCTTTCATGATTATCAGCATTCATTTCTATTCCATCTGTCAAGCATAAAGAATCAAGCTATTTGGAATTTTTGGAGGTCAAGCAGCATCTTTTAAGGCGCACACATGTAAATTTGAAATAAAATGGCCCAAGCAAAATGCTGAAGTGAACATTATCGAGGCTTTTCGAACAAATATTGCAACAATAATCAGTCCTTCACTGTGCACCTAGTTAAAAAGAAAATCAAGGTTTTGAACAAATGTCTTCACTCAGTGTCTGAAAGATAAGGCTGCCTGCAAGCAAGTCACTCATTCGTGCCAGACATACTTTGATAATGCATTTGTCATGATACTTAAATATTTATGTGCTGACACAAACTATGTCGCTGACAGTATTTCACAGATTGACATAAAGGTTAGTGCTAATGTAGGAACTCAGAGGAAGCTTCAGTCCAAGTAGTCATGCCGCTATTTCTCATCCTCGTAAACCTGACCATATCAGAGACCTTGAACTCCCAAACTTTTTAACAATAACGATTAAAAAAAAAATTCATCTCCCTTTAGAGTGCTTGTCACCCTGCTCAACACACATACTTCTAATACAACCCTTCCTTCTCCTTGTCTATAAATACTAATAATAGTCAGTTCCTGCCTGTCCTGGGGTGGGGAGCATATGGTCTGGACTGAGTGACAGTTCCACTGACCAATAGGCGATCAGGGCTCTCCTGGCCTCGCAACCAATCAAAGCAGGGAGTGATGGAGGCGACAGTAGATGGGGCCGATCCAATGGGCATGGGCACGGGGCCTCCTGGGGCGTTGCTGCGGTAGCGGCGGGGGGGAGAAAGAAAGAGGGAGGGGAGAAGCGGGGAAAGGAGGGGGGGGAAGGGAAGGGGGGGGAAGGGAAGGGAAGGGAGGGGGGGAAGGGAAGGGGGGGAAGGGAGGAGAGAGAGAGAGAGAGAGAGAGAGGAGGGGGAGGGGAGGAGAGGAGGGGGAGGGGAGGGGAGGGGCGGAGAGAGAGAGAGGGAGGGGCGGAGAGAGAGAGAGAGGGAGGGGCGGGCGAGAGAGAGGGAGGGGCGGGCGAGAGAGAGGGAGGGGCGGGCGAGAGAGAGGGAGGGGCGGGCGAGAGAGAGGGAGGGGCGGGCGAGAGAGAGGGAGGGGCGGGCGAGAGAGAGGGAGGGGCGGGCGAGAGAGAGGGAGGGGCGGGCGAGAGAGAGGGAGGGGCGGGCGAGAGAGAGGGAGGGGCGGGCGAGAGAGAGGGAGGGGCGGGCGAGAGAGAGGGAGGGGCGGGCGAGAGAGAGGGAGGGGCGGGCGAGAGAGGGGAGGGGGGGGAAGAGAGAGGGGAGGGGGGGGAAGAGAGAGGGGAGGGGGGGGAAGAGAGAGGGGAGGGGGGGGAAGAGAGAGGGGAGGGGGGGGAAGAGAGAGGGGAGGGGGGGGAAGAGAGAGGGGAGGGGGGGGAAGAGAGAGGGGAAGGGGGGAAGAGAGAGGGGAAGGGGGGGGAAGAGAGAGGGGAGGGGGGGGGAAGAGAGAGGGGAGGGGGGGAGGAGAGAGAGGGGAGGGGGGGAAGAGAGAGGGAGGGGGGGAAGAGAGAGGGAGGGGGGGGAAGAGAGATGGGGGGGGAAGAGAGAGGGGGAGGAAGAGCGAGGGGGAGGAAGAGCGAGGGGGAGGGGGGGAAGAGAGAGGGAGGGAGGGAAGAGGAGGGAGGGGGGGAAGAGAGAGTGAGGGGGGGAAGAGGAGGGAGGGGGGGAAGAGATAGGGAGGGGGGGGAAGAGAGAGGGAGGGGGGGAAGAGAGAGGGAGGGGGGGAAGAGAGGGGGAGGGGGGGAAGAGAGGGCGAGAGAGGGGGAGGGGGGAAGAGAGGGCGAGAGAGGGGGGGGGAAGAGAGGGCGAGAGAGGGGGGGGGGAAGAGAGGGCGAGAGAGGGGGAGGGGCGGGCGAGAGAGGGGGAGGGGCGGGCGAGAGAGGGGGAGGGGCGGGCGAGAGAGGGGGAGGGGCGGGCGAGAGAGGGGGAGGGGCGGGCGAGAGAGGGGGAGGGGCGGGCGAGAGAGGGGGAGGGGCGGGCGAGAGAGGGGGAGGGGCGGGCGAGAGAGGGGGAGGGGCGGGCGAGAGAGGGGGAGGGGCGGGCGAGAGAGGGGGAGGGGCGGGCGAGAGAGGGGGAGGGGCGGGCTAGAGAGGGGGAGGGGCGGGCGAGAAAGGGGGAGGGGCGGGCGAGAGAGAGGGAGGGGCGGGCGAGAGAGAGGGAGGGGCGGGCGAGAGAGAGGGAGGGGCGGGCGAGAGAGAGGGAGGGGCGGGCGAGAGAGAGGGAGGGGCGGGCGAGAGAGAGGGAGGGGCGGGCGAGAGAGAGGGAGGGGCGGGCGAGAGAGAGGGAGGGGGCGAGAGAGAGGGAGGGAGGGAGGGAAGGAGTTGGGGAGATGGAAGGAGAAGGAGTTGGGGAGGGGGAGAGAGAGGTTTGGCGAGGGGGAGAGAGGGGTTTGGGGAGGGGGAGAGGTTTGGGGAGGGTGAGAGAGGGGTTTGGGGAGGGTGAGAGAGGGGTTTGGGGAGGGGGAGTGAGGGGTTTGGGGAGGGGTAGAGAGGGGGGTGGGGAGGGGTAGAGAGGGGGGTGGGGAGGGGTAGAGAGGGGGTGGGGAGGGATAGAGAGGGGTTGGGGAGGGATAGAGAGGGGGTGGGGAGGGATAGAGAGGGGGTGGGGAGGGATAGAGAGGGGGTGGGGAGGGGGTGGGGAGGGATAGAGAGGGGGTGGGGAGGGATAGAGAGGGGGTGGGGAGGGATAGAGAGGGGGGTGGGGAGGGGGAGAGAGGGGGGTGGGGAGGGGGAGAGAGGGGGGTGGGGAGGGGGAGAGAGGGGGGTGGGGAGGGGGAGAGAGGGGGGTGGGGAGGGGGAGAGAGGGGGGTGGGGAGGGGGAGAGAGGGGGGTGGGGAGAGGGGGGTGGGGAGGGGGAGAGGGGGGGGGCGGTAGAGAGGGGGGGGTCGAGGGGATGGTAGAGAGGGGGGTGGGGTGGGTCGAGAGGGGGTAGAGGGGGGTTGGGAGGGGGGTAGAGGGGGTGGGGAGGAGGGTAGAGGGGGGTGGGGAGGGGGAGGGGGGAGAGAGGGTGGGGGAGAGATGGTGCTAGAATGGGGGGAGAGGGGGGGAGGGGGGAGAAGAAGGGGGAGAAGAGGGGGGGCAGAGAGGGGGTTGGGGGAGAAGGGGAAGGAGAAGGGGAGAAGGGGGAAGGAGAGGGGGAGGTGGAGGGGATAGGGGGAGGGTGAGTGAGTGAGAGTGAGAGTGTGAGGAGTGAGTGAGAGTGAGTGAGTGAAAGAGAGAGGGACAGAGTGAGAGGGACAGAGAGAGAGGAGAGGAAGAGAGGACATCAGCGTTGATTCTTTCGACAAAGACGATGGCAACAGTTTAAACAAGTACTTTTGCAATAAAGATACCAATTTGACTGCAAATGATCTGCAGATCTCTTCTCGTAGACAGTAATAAAATGTTAATTTTACAAAGTGAATTTACTATACATTTTATAAATGAAGCCCTAACTATACCTATAAAATGCTTTTTTAAAGAACGTTGCTTAAATACATTGTGCAGATCAAAACGCTGGTAATTTGAAGAGCATGCATTATTTTTCTGAGCAGAAGGAGCAGTGTTGTGTTCATGCTCTTTGTTTATTTGTTGCACAAACTTTCACTGGACATACATTAGGACCCCACGGGAGATATTCACACACTGCTGTAAACATGATGGTTCGAGCTGGTTTTGGGACACCATTTTGGGAGTGGCTATGAAGGACACAGTTAAGTTATTTTACCCCTGGTTCAGTTAGTCCGTTATTTACATACACAACAAGCAGCCTGATTTACAACGGAGGCTGCTGGAATGTGATTGGAACTTTCACTTGAAAATTGCTGGGCCACGAAGGATGGCACTCTACCTGTGATACCAAGCAGAATACAATACCGGCGATATCTGCAGAATACAATATGCAGACCAAAGTTACATTGCTAACTGTACTTTAATGTACATTACACTTTACCCACTAAAGACAGCTCAATACCTGTTTTCTCATCCTGATTTTCACATCATGGCCTCACCCCTCCTTATCTCTGCAGCCCTATAAACCCCCCAGATCTCTGCTCTCTGCCTATTCTGGTCTTTTGAATACCCCCAATTTTAAATGTTTCACCACTGGCGGTCATAGCTTCAGTACCTAAGTCCTAAGCTCTGGAATGACCTCGCTAAATCTTAACGCCTCTCCACTTTTCTTTCCTCCTTTAACCTCTCCACTTCTCTTTCCTCCTTTAAGACGCTCCTTAAAACCTACCTCTTTGTCCAAGCTTTTACGGCTTGGTGTTAATTTTTTTTTTTTTGCTAACACTCCTGTGAAGTGCCTTGGGAAATTTTATTACGTTAAAGGCGCGATATAAATATAAGTTGTTGATGTTGTTGATTCACATACACAAAGTATTCTACTTCCAGTCAGTTCATTTTTTTTAATATTAGGAGAGGAAGGGCAGGAATGTCCACCCTACAACAACTTGCATTTATATAGCACCTTTAACAAAATTTGACAACAACCCACTGGATAGGTGACCAAAAAGCTTGGTCAAAGCAGTAGTTTTTAAAGGAGTGTCTTAAGAGGAGGGAGAAGTAAAGGGGTGCAGAGGTTTAGGGAAGGAATGCCAGCGCTTCGGGCCTTAGCAGCTGTCGGCACAGCCATCAATGGTGGAGCGATGAAAATCAGGGTCTTGTAAAAGGCCAAAATTAGAGGAGCTATCTGAATACTAAAATGATTTGAAATTAGGGATCCCTGGGGACTTTCAAAACATGACTTCATACGAAGCCTATGTTGAACTAATCCCAGTGTGAACCCTAAGAGGTGGGAGTCTATAAGATTCCACAGGGGCCTTGGTTCTAAATGATTCGAGGTTGACCTGTATTGGGGACAGTGATTTAACGTTATTCAGCACATGACAGTATTCGAGCAGCAGTTTACAGAGTGTAACTTAGACTTATATTATCACTTATACTCTGGGTAGAAGCCGCAACCGTACGTAAGCTGCACCCTTGTCTCTTGTCTCTCCTCGTCTCCCGGGTGTCTCCTTGATTCTTCCTGAAATCTTCTACAATTTGTGGTTGTTATGACCCCCTTCTTATACCCTGACTCTCATTCAAAACCTATGGGGCCGGATTTTCGGCATTCAGGGTTTTTCAGGTGAAAACGGTAGCGATACGAGAAAATTGCCGTTTTCGCTGCGCTACCGTTTTTTTAGGTTGAACTTTCGGGATTCACGTCTGCACCATCGGTAAGGGAGGCGTTGCACAAGCACTCGCAACGCAAAACGTGAGTTTCAGCAACTTTCGTCCGGGGTTGTTTGAGCAGCGAGAGAGGCCTTGGGAGGGGGGGAAATAATTCCAAAAAAAGACTCCAAAAACCCTTAACTAAGTAATCGCTGCAAAAAAATTAATAAAAACTTTAACATAACTTTTTTTTTTGCAGGTTTCTGTACTTACCGCTGCTGGTAGGGCTGCACCAACAGGTTTGACCTGTCGCTATTCTGGGCGCGGCGTACGGGTCGAAAGAGTATCGAAACTCGATCGCAAATGCAATCGGAGTCGTTGCACGTCAGCGCACCTCTCCCTGGCGGTACTTGGAAGAGCCTCCGCAAACAGGTACCCGAGGATCCCGCCTGAGCTTTGCGACTGGGTATTCACCGCGGAGGGTCAAATTGCAGTGAAAACCCAGTCGCAAACCTGCCGAAAATCTGGCCCCGTGGAGTCCTCTTGAACCAATCACTGCCTGACAACCAAACCCAAAATCCATTCATCAAGATGCCATGATGGTAGCACCTCAGCTTACACAGGTTCTGGTCTTATTACATCAATTTTTTGACCATCAAGACTCATATTATTGAAACTTCTAAGATAATGAGGGAGCTCGACAAGGTGGATGCAGAAAGGATATTTCCACTCATAGGGGAAACTAAAACTAGGGGACATAGTCTTAGATTCAGGAGCCACCCATTTAAAACTGAGATGAAGAGGAATTTCTTCTCTCAGAGGGTTGTAAATCTGTGGAATTCTCTGCCCCAGAGAGGTGTGGAGGCTGGGTCATTGAATATATTTAAGGCAGAGATAGACAGATTTTTGAGTGCTATGAGAGTAAAGGGTTATGGGGAGCGGGCAGGGAAGTAGAGCTGAGTCCATGATCAGATCAGCCATGATCTTATTGAATGGCGGAGCAGGCTTGAGGGGCCAAATGGCCTTCTCCTGCTCCTATTTCTTATGTTCTTATATTCTTATATTTAGGGTAGTTATGGCAACACAAACAGAACA
This sequence comes from Pristiophorus japonicus, assembly GCF_044704955.1. Classification (NCBI taxonomy): domain Eukaryota; kingdom Metazoa; phylum Chordata; class Chondrichthyes; family Pristiophoridae; genus Pristiophorus; species Pristiophorus japonicus. The sequence goes on from NC_091981.1 coordinate 251,438,421, forward strand.
CAATCCCATAATGTCCTTGCTGTTCGTTGAGAGAGGCCTATGTTTTTAATTCACCGCAGATATCATAACAACCCACCACCGTGGCAACTGCAGCTGATATTGGTTCCCAGGCTAGCTGACTCTATTCGACCAGGGCAGTCTTCTTTCTCTCCCCAGGCTGTCTGGTTACAGCTCACTGACAGACTTTTAATTATAAGCAAAAAGGGTTACATGTCATATATAATTCAGGTTATCATTGCATACAACTTGTGATTACAGACTTCTCCATTTAATTCTTACACACGATTATAAATCCATTTCTGATGATTATAAGATACTGCTGATAAGATATTAATGATTATAAGATATTAATGATTATAAGATATTAAAACAAGTATTGCAAAAACCAACAAATCCATGATAATCTTACAGTCTACCTTCCAGAGGTGGTTTTACAGCTTCCCGCCACCCCTTCCCCCCCCACCATTGGACAAACTAAAAGGCCACTGAAGGCAAGACTGCATGAATATAAAGAGGAAGGCGGCAAATGAATCTCAGTCGGAGAACACTGTAGAAACAAATCACATTTGGGACAAGATAGGGCTTATGGGCTAAAACTATGCTCGCTCAATGACCTTGGTACAAATATAGTCACAATCCAGTTCCAAGTGGGCATGGTTTCCACAGCATAAAAAATTCCCATAACCAGCATTATTTGGCACTAAATTTGCAGTCTCACTCAGGTACTGTAAGGATAGCTGTTGTGAAAAACACAGATTTCAAATTGATGCATCAACGGGTGTTTTCTGGAGGAGTTATTGAAGTTTTTGTAGCAGAGGTTCACTCTGAACCTAAGCAGCACTACATGGTGATGTGTGCAAAAGAAAAATGTTCATTTCTATATTCACTGACTTTCATCTCAAATTGACGAACACAAAAATGCAGACATAAAAGGCGAAAAATTGATTAAGAACAGAATTAAGGCAGAATTCAGAACTAGTTTTCTGAATTGAGCTCATTAAAATTACAATTTGAGCTCAATCTAGAAGAACTGCCAGTTTACACAGCAGGCAACAATTTTCTGGTCACATCTGTGAGACAGAACTGAAAGAACAAGAAAGTGTGATTCGATAAGACAGCTCTGATACAGATCTAGCACTGGCACAAATTCTTATGGGCAAAATGGCTACTTATTGTGTTGACATCAGCATGATCATATGGTTCAAGTCCTTTCATGTGTGATAGTATTTTAGAGGTCAGAGCCAATGCCTGTATGCCTTGACATTTTTGAGAGTTGCTGGAAGAGCATAACCGATATAAAAACAAAATTAAATTTCATTGGTCTGTCAACATGGTAGGATCTGTCTTATTGTGGCAGTTTTACAACTGTTATTTCATCGTGTTGAGTTGCCCACTAGTCTAATGGACTAGCCCCTGCAGCAGCTCCTTTATCTCGACTCCTCCAAGGAGGAGGTTCTACTCACCAATATGTCACGCATCTGCAATAAGTTTCAATTTACAGACCCACCGAATTATGTAGACTCTGAAATGGAAGTTCATATTGATCCAGATACTTACCCCAACTATGAAAAATTCATGCCCATTTTACCCTGCAGCACTAACATTGACTTCAGCTCCAAACTGGCAGCATTGCTGAAAAGTAAATGAAGCAGAGCTGCTGTCAACTAAGGCGCCAAAATCCAACTAAAAAGGTCGTCTTTGCCAATATCTCCAGGGGTTGGAACACCTCAGCAACCTGCTTCCAGAAGCAGATGTTGCTGTTTTTTCTCGTCAAGGACAGGGTAAAGATTCAGCCCGTCAGTGTTCTCCAATGATGTAGTTTACCAACGGCTGCCTTATATGGCTCTACCCAGCCATTGGAGAAGGTTCGGCTCAATAAAATTACAACTTTCAAAGCTCCGCTTACACGCAAGGTTCTTATTTAGCTGTTTGATGCCGTGGTGTCCAGCCCCCAATATAAACAAGGAATATTCCACAGCAACAAGAACTTGGATGTATCGCACATTAACAACGTGCATTTATATAGCGCACTTAATGTAGTAAAATGTCCCAAAGTGCTTCACAGGAACGTTATGAAAGAGAATTTAACACCTAGCTACATAAGGAGATATTAGGACAGAAAACTTGGTCAAAGGGGTAGGTTTTAAGGAGCATCGTAAAGGAGGAGAGAGCTAGAGAGACGGAGAGGCTTATAGCTAGGGAATTGAAGAATTTAGGGCCAGGTAGCTGAATACACAACCATTAATGAGAGCACGATTAAAGTCAGGGATGCACAAGAGGCTAGAATTCATCATCATAGGCAGTCCCTCGGAATCGAAGAAGACTTGCTTCCACTCTAACAATATGAATCCTTAGGTGGCTGAACAGTCCAATACGAGAACCACAGTCCCTGTAGAGCTGAGTCCATCTGTCACAGGTGGGACAGGTAGTCGTTGAGGGAAGGGGTGGGTGGGACTGGTTTGCCGCACGCTCTTTCCACTGCCTGCGCTTGGTTTCTGCATGCTCTCGGCGATGAGACTCGAGGTGCTCAGCGCCCTCCCTGATGCACTTCCTCCACTTTGGAAGGTCTTTGGCCAGGGACTCCCAGGTGTCAGTGGGGATGTTGCACTTTATCAGGGAGGCTTTGAGGGTGTCCTTGTAATGTTTTCTCTGCCCACCTTTGGCTCGTTTGTCGTGAAGGAGTTCAGAGTAGAGCGCTTGCTTTGGGAGTCTCGTGTCTGGCATGCGAACAGTGTGGCCTGCCCAGCGGAGCTGATCAAGTGTGGTCAATGCTTCAATGCTGGGGATGTTGGCCTGGTCAATGACGCTAATGTTGGTACGTCTATCCTCCCATGGGATTTGTAGGATCTTGCGGAGACATCGTTGGTGGTATGTCTCCAGCGACTTGAGGTGTCTACTGTACATGGTCCATGTCTCTGAGCCATACAGAAGGGAGGGTATCACTCAGCCCTGTAGACCATGAGCTTGGTGGCAGATTTGAGGGCCTGGTCTTCAAACATTCTTTTCTTCAGGCGGCCGAAGGCTGCACTGGCGCACTGGAGGCGGTGTTGAATCTTGGTAGCAATGTCTGCTCTTGTTGATAAGAGGCTCCTGAGATATGGGAAATGGTCCACGTTGTCCAGGGCCGCGCCATGGATCTTGATGACTGGGGGACAGTGCTGTGCGGCGAGGTCAGGCTGGTGGAGGACCTTTGTCTTACGGATGTTTAGCGTAAGGCCCATGCTTTCGTACGCCTCAGTAAATACGTTGACTATGACTTGGAGTTCAGCCTCTGTACGTGCGCAGAAGCAGATGTGGTCCATGTACTGTAGCTCGACGACAGAGGTTGGGGTGGTCTTGGGCCTGGCCTGGAGACGACGAAGGTTGAACAGGTTCCCACTGGTTGTGTAGTTTAGTTCCACTCCAGCGGGGAGCTTGTTGACTGTGAGGTGGAACATGGCAGCGAGGAAGAGTGAGAAGAGGGTTAAGGCGATGACGCAGCCCTGTTTGGCCCCGGTCCAGACGTGGATCGGACGAGAATTACTTCCTCTGGAAACAGCTAACTGGAGTGTAGTATTCTCAAGCTTTAAAAGTGAACCATGAGGTCAATAACTACATGCCATCCTTGTTTCTATATTATTAGATTCCTGGGTGTGTTAAAAATCAGCTACTGGAGTTTTTGACATATCAAACACTTTAAAACTAAATTTTTCCAAGAGGCACAATACATCTTTTATTTAAATTCTGTTAACACTGTAGAGCACTTGGGGAGCTGAATGGGCTTTTAAAAACATTAATTCACGCTGGCAAGGTCAGCATTTATTGCCCATCCCAAACTGCCCTCGAGACGGTGGGGAGCCACCATCTTGAATCGCTGCAGTCCGTGTGGTGAAGGTGCTCCCACAGTGTTGTTTGGGAGGGAGTTCCAGGATTTTGACCCAGCAACAATGAAGAAACCACAATATGTTTCCAAGTCAGGATAGTGTGTGACTAGGACAGATACAGGGAGGTGGCGATGCTCCCTTGCACCCGCCACTCTAGTCCTTCTGGAGATCGCAGGTTTGGGCGGTGCTGTTGAAGAAGCCTTGGTGAGTTGCTGTAGTACATCTTGCAGATGGTACACAATGCCGCCACATTGTGCCAGTGGCAGGGGGAGTGAATGTTTAAAGTAGCGGGGTGCTGATCAAGCAGACTGCTTGGTCCTAAATGGTGTCGAGCTCCTTGAATGTTGTTGGAGCTGCACTCATCCAGGCAAGTGGAGAACATGCCATCACATCCCTATTTGTACCTTGTAAATGGTGGAAAGATTTTGGGGAGTCAGGAGGTAAGTTACTTGCCGCAGAATATCCAGCATCTGATCTGCTCATGGCCACACTACTTCTGTGGCTGGTCCAGTTAAGTTTCTGGTCAATGGTGACCCCCAGGATGTTGATGGTGGGGGATTTGACAATGGTAATACAGTGCAAATCTGGAACCCTCAGGACCAAGGCCGTTCTGGATTTTGCATTTTTTCCGGACTTTGGAACGTCTTTCTGATGTCATGAATCCAGAAACACCTGAGCCCAAGTTCGGGTATTTCCGGATTTTGGAACGTGGGGGTGGGTGCTCGCCGAGGAACTGTTTGGGTCGCCAGCCCCGTCCAGGAGGTTGTCGGGCAGGGCCCAGCCTCCATGGTGATGTTCGGGTGCAGCCCGCTGCCGTGGAGGTGTTCGGGCGGGCCCCGCTGCCGTGGTGATGTTCGGGCGGGCCCCGCTGCCATGGAGGTGTTCGGGCGGGCCCCGCTGCCGTGGTGATGTTCGGGCGGGCCCCGCTGCCGTGGTGATGTTCGGGCGGGCCCCGCTGCCGTGGAGGTGTCCGGGCAGGTTGGTGAGGAGGCCCCGAGGTAAGGGGAGCGGCGTCGAGCGGGGCAAGGCGAGCAGCAGCAGGGTAAGGACAGCGGCAGCAAGGTGAGGCCCGAGGTCGGGCAGCGGCAATGAGGCGAGCGGAGGCGAGGCCAGAGGTCGACAGGGTCCCGATTCTGGAACATTTTACGGATTCTGGACGACCCTGCCACCAATCAGTCTGGAGTCGGATTTTGGACGCTCAATCTGCACCATTAAACATCATGGGGAGCTGATGAGAATCTCTCTTGCTGGAGATAGTCATTACCTCCACTTCTGTGGCACGAATGTTAATTGCCAATTATCAGCCTAAGCCTGAATGTTGTCCAGGTCTCGCTGCATATGGACATGGACTTCTTCATTATCTGAGGAGATGCGAATGTCACTGAACAATGTACAATCATCAGCAAACATCCCCACTTTTGACCCTATGATGGAGGGAAGGTTATTGATGAAGCAGCTGAAGATGGTTGGGCTGAGACACTGCCCTGAAGAACCTTTCCTTTGTGCTGGATAGGACTCCAACCAGTGGTGAGTTTTCCCCGATTCACGGTGAGTTTGATTTTACTTGGGCTCCTTGATGCCACACTAGGTCAAATGCTGCCTTGATGTCAAAGGGCAGTCACTCTCATCTCTCCTCTGGAATTCGTCTCCTTTGTCCATGTTTGGACCAAGGCTAAAATGAGGTCTGGAGCCCAGTCTTCCAGACAGAACACAAACTGAGGCATCGTTAAGCAGGTTATTGGTAAGTGCCACTTGATAGCACTGTCGACAACACCTTCCATCACTCTGCTGATGATTGATGGGGCGATAATTGGCTGGATTGGATTTGTCCTGGCTTCTGTGTACAGGACTTACCAGGGTAATTTTGCACTTTATTGGGTAGATGCCAGTGTTGGAGCTGGACGGGAACAGCTTGGCTAGAGGCACGGCTAGTTCTGGAGCACAGGTTTTCGCACTGCAACCGGGATGTTGTCGGGATCCACTGCCTTGTGTACGAATGAACCAATTGAAATCATTCATATGCCAAATTCCCAATGTTGCCAGGTTATTGAGGAGGCTGGAAACTTATGAGAAACTATCCCGTAGAGAGTTCGCTGAAACAACTTCCGGTGGTCAGCCACAGGGAGCACTGGTAGAGTCCGGGCACAGATCACTTGCTTCTACCTTCAGCGAGGAAATAGTTGTGCCACTAAGTGGACCTTAAAGTGAAGGAAAAAAATGAATTATACAGCATACAGCTGTTTTTACATTGCACAATTTTGTGCAGGTCGTCCAGAGCATTGGAAATTGTGCATCCCAGCATCTTCACTTTTGGTTTGCAACCGGCTACATGAGACCCAAGTGTATAATGTGGGAAAATGTGAGATTATCCACTTTGGCAGAAATAATAGAAAAGCAAATTATAATTTAAATGGAGAAAAATTGCAAAATGCCGCAGTACAGAGACACCTGGGGGTCCTTGTGCATGAAACACAAAAAGTTAGTATACATACAGCAAGTAATCAGGACGGCAAATGGAATGTTGGCCTTTATTGCAAGGGGGATAGAGTATAAAAGCAGAGAAGTCCTGCTACAACTGTACAGGGCATTGGTGAGGCCACACCTGGAGTACTGCGACAGTTTTGGTCTCCGTATTTAAGGAAGGATATATTGGCATTGGAGGCAGTTCAGAGAAGGTTCACTGGATTGATTCCAGAGATTAGGGGGTTGACTTATGAAGATAGGTTGAGTAGGTTGGGCCTATACACATTGGAATTCAGAAGAATGAGAGGTGATCTTATTGAAACTTATAAGGTAATGAGGAGGCTCGACAAGGTGGATGCAGAGAGGATATTTCCACTTATAGGGGAAACTAAAACTAGGGGACATAGGGCCCAAGTTTCCACAGGATAAAAAACGGGCGCCCCCCCCCCCACCCCCCCGAGCTGGGCGCCCGTTTTTCGTGCCTAAAACGGCGTCAGAAAAAAAACGCGCTATTCTGGAGAGCCCTGCAGCTCCTTGTCTGTTTGGCGCGGCGCCCAGGGGGGCGGAGCCTACACTCGCGCCGATTTTGTAAGTGGGAGGGGGCAGGTACTATTTAAATTAGTTTTTTTCCTGCCGGCAACGCTGCGTGTGCGCGTTGGAGCGTTCGCGCATGCTCAGTGTGAAAAAAACATTGGCACTCGGCCATTTTTGTAGTTCTTTGTAGCTGTTTAATTTTTGAAATTTTTTTTAATAAAAGCACATTGCCATCAGCACATCAGCACTTGCAGCCTTCTCACTGTCTCCTTCCCCTCCCCACCCTCCACGGCAACAAACCGCTGTTTCCTTCCCCTCCCTCCTCTCTGCGGCGGCAAACCGCTGTCTCCTTCCCCTCCCTCCCCTCCGCGGGAAAGAACGGGCGCCTCCTCACCCCATCCCCCTCCGCGGGCAGAACGGGCACCTCCCCACCCCGCGGGAAAGAACGTGCGCCTCCTCTCCCCTCCCCTCCCCCCCCCTCCGCGGGCAGAACGGGAGCCTCCCCCCCCCGTGGGAAAGAACAGGCGCCTCCTCTCCCCTGCTCCCCCCCCCGCGGGAAAGAACGGGCGCCTCCTCTCCCCTCCCCCCTCCCCGCGGGCAGAACGGGCGCCTCAGGCTGACTGCAGAATTCTCCGTGCCTGAAGCACTTTCACACAGGTAGGAAGATGGTTTATTTAATCTTTTCTTTGCTTATACATGTTTATTCAGGTTGGATTTATTTGTATAATATTTGTAGAAGTATAAATAAGGATTTATTGTAGAATTTAATGACTTCCCTTCCCCCCCACCTCGTTCTGGACGCCTAATTTATAACCGGCGCCTGATTTTTTTAATGTGTAGAACAGGTTTTTTCAGTTCTACAAAAATCTTCACTTGCTCCATTCTACTTTAGTTTGGAGTACGTTTTCACTGTGGAAACTTTGAAATCAGGCGTCAGTGGCCAGACACGCCCCCTTTTGAAGAAAAAATTCTGTTCCAAAGTAGAACTGTTCTACCTGACTAGAACTGCAGAAAAAAAAAATGTGGAGAATTGCGATTTCTAAGATAGTCCGTTCTCCACCAGTTGCTCCTAAAAATCAGGCGCAAATCATGTGGAAACTTGGGCCCTTTGTCTCAGAATAAGAGGCCACCCATTTAAAACTATGAGAAGAAATTTCTTCTCTCAGAGGGTTGTAAATCTATGGAATTCTCTGCCCCAGAGAGCTGTGGAGGCTGGGTCATTGAATATATTTAAGACGGAGATAGACAGATTTTTGAGTGCTACGAGAGTAAAGGGATATGGGGAGCGGGCATGGAAGTAGAGCTAAGTCCACGATCAGATCAGCCATGATCTTATTGAATGGCGGAGCAGGCGCGAGGGGCCAACGGCCTACTCCTGCTCCTTGTGTTTCCAGAAACTGGCAGCATGAACTTAGGTCTTACACAGTATTAAAACAGTTCAACCAAGTAGATGGTGCTTTGACCACAAGAGGAAAATCATAAAATCAGAGACTTGTACGGCACCGAAGGAAGCCAGTCAGCCCATTATGCCTGTGCCTGCTCTTTCAAAGAACTATCCAATTAGTCCCATACACCTGCGCTCTCCCCACTGCCCTATAATTTGTTTCCCTTCAAATATTTATCCAATTCGCTTTGGTAAGTTATCATTGAATCTGCTTCCGCCATCCTTTCGGGCAGTGCATTCCAGATCATAATAAAACACTGCGTTTAAAAAAAACCTCTCCATCGTCACTCTGGTTCTTGGATAGGCGAGAAACTTTTAGAGCCAATAAAGAGGTATTGAAATTAATGGAATGAATGTATCGTCAGTGCTTAGATTGCAGTTCATATTGCCTAAAGTCATCTGCCGACTCAAGAAATCATTGCAGCTGAAGAGACACAAAATGCTTTGCCTCTGCTACCAATTTATATGAAAGTAATGTCAGGGTCCTTCGAACATTTAGTGATAAGTTAAAGCTGGTTAAAACTCTGAGAATGCATCCGTATCATAAGCTATAAAAGCTAATTCATTGTGATTAACTGCAAGGTTAAAACCGTGATAGATCAAAAAGCAATCATCTGAAAATAATAGCACTTACTGATAGTGATGATGTTTACTGGCTATGCAAGTTTTGCAATACAAGCTAAATCAAAACATAAAAGCTAATGAACTGGAATGCATAGTCTCTGCAAGATAATTAAAAAACAAAGTGAAATATTTAAAAGCGTTTACTCTCCTCACAGTGCAAACATTCGTTCTTTCGTCATATCTTAAATGATTATCCAGGAGAAAAAGAAATTACAGTACAGTAAAGTTGGAACAACTTGAAACTATGTTCTTTTAATGGTTCGACTGCTGTCTCCAGTCAATATACTTCCTCAGTCGCTGGGAAGACAACCTCACGGCATTAACATCCCCACACCATGGTTCAGCCAACAGGAAATGTACAGGGGAACTGGTCTTGCTGCTTTGCTCCTTCCTTGCGATGGAGCGATCTAACAAACACTACAACAGAGGAAGCTGCTCAACTGAAAACTAAAACAACAAATGACAAGAGTTTGAGTGTCAATGCCGAGAATTTGGAGGGGTATTTAGGTTGGAAACTAAGGAACCGAAATTGCCCCTTTCCTTAAGGCCTGTTAACACCGGAAATCGGCGGCCAAGCTGCGGAGTACAACGGCCACCGGCTTTTCCTGTAATGGCCACCATTATCAAAATTCTGCTCCTGCGGTATCCCGACGGTGACCCGCTCCCCTCCCTACCGCTCAGCCGCTGCCGATCCATCCCAAGTGCATCATCACAGTGCGCACCGCCGATGTTCCCCCCCGGTGGCAAAATTCCACCGAAGATCTTACTCCCGCCGGGCAGTGCCAAAACCTGCTTTTTCCCGACAGTGCACTGAGGCCGTGGCCTTCTGCAGTGGCAGTGCGGCTCCCATTAAAGGGGAGGACACACAGTCACTGTCGCCATGTTTTTTTTTGTCAGCTGACTGCCATGTTGGGCCGACAATTATGCCTCCGGGTTCGGCCAGGCCGCCAATGTGCAGCCTGCTACCCCTCTTAGGTGCCAGGCCACTGGCCTAGCCCAGTGGACCGAAATTTTAGCAATCGCGAAGGCTCTCCCCGCTCCGCTGATGACTGACAGCGACTCCACCCCAACTTCTGCCCCTCCAGTGTACTCACCGCTCCACTTCCGCTCCCATTATGAGCGACTTCCAGTCCGCCTGAATAAAAAAGGCCAAAGAGCGGAATATCGCTCAAAAGGCCACCTCAACCACCGCGGCTGCAAAAACAGTACAAACAGGGTGCCTCACCCCATTTCGGAGGGCAATTTCGTCCCCAAACTGTCAGCTATGGCTCAGTGGGTAGCACCCTCGCCTCGGACACTCAGAAGGTTGTGGGTTCAAATCCAACCCCAGAGACCTGAGCACAAAGATTGAGGCTGACACTCCAGTGCAGTGCTGAGAGAGTGCTGCACTGTCAGAGGTTCTGTCTTCCGGATGAGATGTCTACTCTCTCAGGTGGACGTAAAAGATTTCATGGCACTATTTTGAAGAAGAGCAGGGGAGTTATCCCCGGTGTCCTGGCCAATATTTATCTCTCAAATCAACATAACAAAAAAACATATTATCTGGTCATTATCATATTGATGTTTATGGGAGCTTGCTATGCGCATATTAGCTGCCACGTTTCCTACATTACAACAGTGCCTACACTCCTAAAGCGCTTTGGCCATCCGGTGGTCATGAAAGGCACTCTATAAAGTCTTTTCTTTTAGGTACTTGACGAAGCAACAACCTTGAAGTTTAATCGGTAATGTGCCACTGTTAAAAGTCTGAAAATTCTATTAAAAGAATACAGTGCAAAACTTCAATTTAAGGAAAGATTTCCTCCTATTTTGTTTCTTTCTCAGAGGCCGCCACAGAATTAATCTTAGCCAAACTTCTCACATTATCTCAAAAGCAAAATACTGCAGATGCTGCGACCTGAAATAAAAACAGAGAATGCTGGAAATCTCAGCGGGTCAGGCAGCATCTGTGGAGAGAAAAACAGAGTTAACGTTTCAGGTCAATGACCCTTCGTCAGAACGGGCGAATGTTTGAAAAGGACACATTAAGAAGCACTGAAAAGGGGAGGGAAAGAAAGAACAAAAGTGAAGGTTGGTGATAGGATGGAAGGCAGGAGAGATTAGAGAGACAAAATGGATGATGAGCCGAATTGAAATGGTAATGGCAGGAGTTAGAAAAAGGTTAACCTAGATAATGTGTGAATGGCGGAATAATGACCAGCTGCCATTGGAGACAGAGAGAAAAAAAACTTAAGCTCGAGGTGGGGGAGGGAGCCAAAGATGGGCAGAGGCTATGCTATGAAATTGTTGAACTCGATGTCGAATCCAGAAGGCTGTAAAGTGCCTAAACGAAAGTTGAGGTGCTGTTCGTCGAGCTTGCGTTGAGCTTCATTGGAACTGTGCAGGAGTCCGAGGACGGAGATATCAGGGTGGGAGTGGAGTGGAGAATTAAAGTGACAGGCGACCGGAAGCTCAGGGTCAAGTTAACGGACTGAACGCAGGTGCTTTGCAAAGCGGTTACCCAATCTATGCTTGGTCTCCCCAATGTAGAGGAGACCACATCGTGAGCAGCGAATATAGTCTACTAAATTGAAAGTATTTCAGGTAAATCGCTGTTTCACCTGGAAGGAATATTTGGGGTCCTGGATAGTGGGAAGGGAGAAGGTCAAAGGGCAGGTGTTCTATCTTCTGTGCTTGCACGGGATGGTGCCATGGGAAGGGGAGGGGGGTGCTGGGGGTGACTGCCGAATGGACCAGGGTGTCGCGTGGGAGCAGTCCCTTCGGAATGCTGAGAGGGGAGGGGAGGGGAGGGGAAGGGAGGGGAAGGGAGGGGAAGATGTGATTAGCGGTGGGAACACGCTGGAGGTGACGGAAATGGCAGAGTAGGATCCATTGAATGTAGAGGCTGGTGGGGTGACAGGTGAGAACAAGGGGAACCTAGTCTGGCTCTGAGAGGAAGCGGAAGGGGTGAGAGCAGAGGTGTGGGAAATAGAACAAACTTGGTCGGGGGGGGGGGGGGCGCGGACCATGGCGGAGGGGAATCCTCTGTTGAGGAAAAAGGAAGACATGTCAGTGACACTAGTGTGAAAGGTGGCGTCGTCATAGCAGATGCGACGGAGATGAAGTAACTGGGAGAATGGAATGGAGTCCTTACAGGGTGCAGGGTGGGAGGAAGTGTCGTCCAGGTAGCTGTGGGAGTCAGTGGGCTTATAATGGATGCTGCTTGAAAGCCTATCCCCAGAAATGGAGACAGAGAAGTCAAAGAAGAGAAAGGAATAATCGGAGATGGACCATGTGAAGGTGAGGGAAGGGTGGAAATTGGATGCAAAGTGAATGAAATTTTCTAGTTCAGGGAGAGGGCAGGAAACAGCACAGATGCAGTCATCAATGTACCGGAAAAGAGGTGAGGGAGGGGACCCGAGCAGGACTGGAACAAAGAATGTTCGACATATCCCACGAAAAGGCAAGCACAGCTAGGACCCATGCGGGTTCCCATAGCAACAAATTTAATTTGGAAAAAATGAGTGGAGTTAAAGGAGAAGTTGTTCAATGAGAGAACAAGTTCAGCCAGGCGGAGGAACAGGATGGTGGATGGGGACTGGTTGGGCCTCTGCTCGAGGAAGAAGTAGAGCACCCTCAGACCATCCTGGTGGTGGATGGAAGTGTAGAGGGATTGGACGTCCATGGTGAAAAGGAGACGGTTGGGGCCGGGAAACTGGATAGAAAATAGGTGCAGGAGTAGACCATTTAGCCCTTCGAGCCTGCACCGACATTCAATAAGATCATGGTTGATCATTCCCTCAGTACCTCTTTCTTGCTTTCTCTCCATACCCCTTGATCCCTTTAGTCGTAAGGGCCATATCGAACTCCCTCTTGAATATATCCAATGAACTGGCATCAACAACTCTCTGCGGCAGGTAATTCCACAGGTTAACAACTCTCTGAGTGAAGAAGTTTCTCCTCATCTCAGTCCTAAATGGCCTACCCCTTTTCCTAAGCCTATGTCTCCTGGTTCTGGACTTCCCCAACATCGGGAACATTCTTCCTGTGTCTAACCTGTCCAGTCCTGTCAGAATCTTATACTTTTCGATGAGATCCCCTCTCATCCTTCTAAACTCCAGTGAATAAAGGCCCAGTTGATCCAGTCTCTCCTCATATGACAGTCTAGCCATCCCTGGAATCAGTCTGGTGAACCTTCAATGCACTCCCTCAATAGCAAGAACGTCCTTCCTCAGATTAGGAGACCAAATCCCCTAGCTATGAAGGCCAACATACCATTTACCTTCTTCACCGTCTGCTGTACCTGCATGCCAACTTTCAATAACTGATGCACCATGATACCCAGGTCTCGTTGCATCTCCCCTTTTCCTAATCTGCCACCATTCAAATAATATTCTGCCTTCATACTTTTGCCCCCAAAATGGATAACCTCACATTATACTGCATCTGCCTTGCATTTGCCCACTCACCTAACCTGTCCAAGTCACCCTGCAGCCTCTTAGCGTTCTCGTCACAGCTCACACCGCCACCCAGTTTAGTGTCATCTGCAAACTTGGAGATATCACACTCAATTCCTTCATCTAAGTCGTTAATGTATATTGTAAAGAGCTGGGGTCCCAGCACTGAGCCCTGCGGCACTCTACTAGTCACTGTCTGCCATTCTGAAAAGGACCCGTTTATCCCGACTCTCTGCTTCCTGTCTGCCAACCAGTTCTCTATCCATGTCAGTACATTACCCCCAGTACCATGCACTTTGATTTTGCACACAAATCTCTTGTGTGGGACCTTGTCAAAAGCCTTTTGAAAGTCCAAATACACCACATCCACTGGTTCTCCCTTGTCCATCTTCAAAAAATTCCAGAAGATTCATCAAGCATGATTTCCCTTTCATAAATCCATGCTGACTTGGACCGATTCTGTCACTGCTTTCCAAATGCGCTGCTATTTCATCCTTAATGATTGATTCCAACATTTCCCCCACGACTGATGTCAGGCTAACCGGTCTATAATTACCCGTTTTCTCTCTCCCTCCTTTTTTAAAAAGTGGTGTTACATTACCTATCCTCCAGTCCATAGAAACTGATCCAAAGTCGATAGACTGTTGGAAAATGATCACCAATGCATCCACTATTTCTAGGGCCACTTCCTTAAGTACTCTGGGATGCAGACTATCAGGCCCCGGGGATTTATCGGCCTTCAATCCCATCAATTTCCCCATCACCATTTCCCGCCTAATAAGGATTTCCTTCAGTTCCTCCTTCTCACTAGACCCACTTTCCCCTAGTACATTCGGAAGGTTATTTGTGTCTTCCTTCGTGAAGATTGAACCAATACTTCGGTTCTATTGGTCTGCCATTTCTTTGTTCCTGATTATAAATTCACCCGAATCAGACTGCAAGGGACTTACGTTTGTCTTCACTAATCTTTTTCTCTTCACATATTTATCGAAGCTTTTGCAGTCAGTTTTTATGTTCCCTGCAAGCTTCCTCTCGTACTCTATTTTCCCCCTCTTGGTCCTCCTCTGTTGAATTCTAAGTTTCTCCCAGTCCTCAGGTTTGTTGCCTCTTCCTTGGTTTTAACACTGTCCTTAATTTCCCTTGTTAGCCACAGTTGAGCCACCTTCCCTGTTTTATTTTTACTCCAGACAGGGATGTACAATTGCTGAAGTTCATCCATGTGATCTTTAAATGTTTGCCATTGCTTATCCACCTTCAATCCTTTAAGTATCCTTTGCCAGTCTATTCTAGCCAATTCACCCCTCATACCATCAAAGTTACCTTTCCTTAAGTTCAGGACCCTAGTTTCTGAATTAACTATGTCACTCTCCATCTTAATAAAGAATTCTACCATATTATGGTTACTCTTCCCCAAGAGGCCTCGCACAACAAGATTGCTAATTAGCCCTTTCTCATTACACATCACCCAGTCTAGGATGGCCAGCTCTCAAGTTGGTTCCTCGACAGCTTGGTCGAGAAAACCCTCCCTAATACACTCCAGGAAATCCTCCTCCACCGCATTGCTACCAGTTTGGTTTGCCCAATCAATATGTAGATTAAAGTCGCCCATGATAACTGCTGTACCTTTATTGCACACATCCCTTTATTTCTTGTTTGATGCTATCCCCAAACTCACTACTACTGTTTGGTGGTCTGTACACAACTCCCACGAGCGTTTTCTGCCCTTTGGTATTCCGCAGCTCCGCTAATGTCCCTCCTTACTATTGCATTAATTTCCTCTTTTACCAGCAACGCCACCCCGCCTCCTTTTCCTCTCTGCCTATCCTTCCTAAATGTTGAATACCCCTGGATGTTGAGTTCCCAGCCTTGGTCACCCTGGAGCCATGTCTCCATGATGTCAATTACATCATATCCATTAACTGCTGTCTGCACAGTTAATTCGTCTGCCTTATTCCGAATACTCCTCGCATTGAGGCACAGAGCCTTCAGGCTTGTCTTTTTAACACACTTTTCCCCTTTAGAATTTTGCTGTAATGTGGCCCTTTTTGTTTTTTGCCTTGGGTTTCTCTGCTCTCCACTTTTACTGTTCTCCTTTCTATCTTTTGCTTCTGCCTCCATTTCATTTCCCTCTGTCTCCCTGCATAGGTTCCCATCCCCCTCCCTAACAGCACTAGCAAACACTCCCCCCTAAGACATTGGTTCCGGTCCTGCCCAGGCGCAGACCGTCCAGTTTGTACTGGTCCTACCTCCCCCAGAACCGGTTCCAATGTCCCAGGAATTTTAATCCCTCCCTGTTGCACCATTCCTCAAGCCACATATTCATCTGAGCTATCCTGCGATTCCGACTCTGACTAGCACGTGGCACTGCTAGCAATCCTGAGATTACTACTTTTGAGGTTCTACTTTTTAAATTTAGCTCCTAGCTTCCTAAATTCATCTTGTAGGACCTCATCCCATTTTTTATCTATATCGTTGGTACCAATGTGCACCACGACAACTGGCTGCTCACCCTCCTTTTTCAGAATGTCCTGCACCTGCTCCGAGACATCCTTGACCCTTGCACCAGGGAGACAACATACCATCCTGGAGTCTCGGTTGCGGCCGCAGAAACGCTTATCTATTCCCCTTACAATCGAATCCCCCATCACTATAGCTCTCCCACTCTTTTTCTTGCTCTGATGTGCAGCAGAGCCACCCACGGTGCCATGAACTTGGCGGCTGCTGCTGCTCTCCCCTGATGAGTCATCCCCCTCAACAGTACCCAAAGTGGTGTATCTGTTTTGCAGGGGGATGACCGCAGGGGACCCCTGCACTACCTTCCTTGCACTGCTCTTCCTGTTGGTCACCCATTTACTATCTGGCTGTGTACCCTTTACGTGCGGTAAGACCAACTCACTAAACGTGCTATTCACGTCATTCTCAGCATCGTGGATGCTCCAGAGTTCATCCACCCGCAGCTCCACTGCCGCAACACAACTCAGGAGTTGTAGGCAGATACACTTCCTGCACACGTAGTCGTCAGGGACACCGGAGGCATCCCCGACTTCCCACATGGTACAGGAGGAGCATAACACGTGTCCGAGCTCTCCTGCCATGACTTAACCCTTAGATACACTTAATTTGGCAACAACAATGCTAAAGGTTACTTACTAATAAAGAAAAGAAAAACTACTTACCAATCACCAGCCAATCACTTACCCCCTTGGCTGTGATGTCACCTTTCTATGTCTTTCTTTTAATTTTTTGCCTTCTCTCCCCGCTGCAGCTGCACCGGCTGCCTCACCAACGTCCCGAACTCCCGCCGCCTCTGCTCTGCCGCTGGGCCTTTATCGGCCTCACCAACGTCCCGAACTCCCGCCTCTCCGACTGCCGCCGCGCCTTTATAGGCCTCACCAACGTCCCAAACTCCCGCCTCTCCTCTGCAGCTGGGCCTTTATCGGCCTCACCAATGTCCCGAACTCCCGCCTCTCCGACTGCCGCTGGACCTTTATAGGCCTCACCAATGTCCTAAACTCCCGCCTCTCCTCTGCCGCTGGGCCTTTATAGGCCTCGCCAACGTCCCGAACTCCCGCCTCTCCGCTCTGCCGCTGGGCCTTTATAGGCCTCACCAACGCCCCAAACTTCCGCCTCTCCGACTGACGGAGGGCATCGGAGTCGCCGCAGATGTAAGTGGGAAGAGGAGTGGACAAGGGGAGAAAAAAAAAGTCGAGATGGGAGGAAATAAGTTCTGTGGAGCAAGAACAGGCTGAAACAATGGGTCTACCGGAGCAGTCCTGTTTGTAAAAGCTGGCTGTGCGGTGTTGGGGAACTATGAGGTTGGTGGCTGTGGGGGGCGGGGGGAATCTCCAGGGGAGATGAGGTTTGTGAAAGTCTGGGAAATGGTGGCTCGATGTTTAGTAGTGAGGTCATGGTCCAGGGGGAGGTAGGAGGAGGTGTCAGAGAGTTGGCGATCAGCCTCTGCAAGGTTGAGGTCGGTTTGCCAAACAACAACAGCGCCACCCTTGTCAGCAGGTTTGATGGCAAGGTTGGGTTGGATCTGAGAGAGCTGAGTGCTGTAACTTCAGAGGGAGGTAGGTTGGAGTGAGTGAGGGGAGCAGAGAAATTGAGACGGGCGATGCCCCGTCAGCAATTTGCAATGAAGAGGTCTAGAGAGGGTAAGAGGTCAGAGGGAGGGGTCCAGGTAGAGCGAGAATCCTGAAAACGGGAGAAAGGGTCTCACATTATCTACTTGACCCCTGTCACCATCCAATAGAACAGCTCACATGAAGATAGAGCAACTAGATTCACACTACAGGTTATTATTTTGAACAATGGAATTTAGCTTTGAAAATTGCTGATACCTGTATTCTGGTCAGGATTCTCCTCTTATTACCAAGGCAAACCTTCCAAGCGACGGCATAACACCGGTGTAGCCCTACCCATTTTCCTGGGAGAGGTTTATTAAGTCTGCCAGACAGGCTCCTGGAGCCATCTCCGCCACTGCAAGAGCAAACAATTGTGACAATGCTGTGGCCTGAAAAGGCAGAAACAGTTTAAAAGGGGCACAAGAGCTTTGAAGATGATGAATGTAATTTTTTTTTAATAAAGCATCCAACTTGACAGTGGCCCAGTACTAGGCCCTCTATCTCCAGCCAGTGACTTTGGGGACTTACCACCATTATCCAGGTCTCACCACCACCTTTCTTGTGGCGATCCCTGTGGTCGGAGATGATTTAGTAAGTGGCAATAAGCAGGGAAATGGGGCAGTTGCCAAGCCCACCAACGTTAGCATTTACACAAAACGGTTGTTGAAGGGTTGTCGGGGGGGAGGGGTGGATGGGCGAACTGTTGGCCTGCATGTCTGGGGCAGGAGTAGGAAATTTGAGGTCAAAGCGGGGTTTGCAACGGGAGGCTGATTTCTCCCAGTTTTCCTCTGCTAACCTGCTCGGACCGTGATGGAATCATGGAGCAAAATACAGGACTATATCTCCTGCGATCAGCTTTGATGTATCCCAAGTTTCTACCCCTGGCATCTTTTATTTGCTACCTTTGCGCTATTGACTGGTAACACGGAATCAACTCTTGCGAGTTGACACCCGGTTCTACCTCGCCACCTCCTCCACCCACCCAGTACGGCTGCTGCAGTCAACAAATGGTTATCTGACATTAAGACCTGGATAAGCCAAAATTCCTTCCAGTTTAACGTCAGCAGCACAAAGCCATCCTCTTTGGTTTCCTTAAACACATGCGCCGCTGGTCTCAGTTCCATCTCCATCTGCCTTGTTGCAGAAACTTGATCTCAAGTTCAGCTTCACATCCCTGCTCCAATCCATCAACCAGATCGCTTTCATTCACCTCCACAATATCTCCACCCTGGCCTCCTCGCTGTTGCCAAAACGCTAAGTTATGTCTTTATCATCTCACCATTAGACCTCTTCAGGGCTTTCCTTGCTGATATCCCCTCTAAAATAAATGAAAGAGCAATTACTGGAAGGAAATTGAAGAGTTAATCTGTAGTCAGGTTAGAAAGATGAGGGAATACAGAGCCTGGAGGCGTGACAAAAATGAGAGAAAATACACGAGAAAAATAAAGAAAGAAGAAAATGATAAGAAGTGTTTGACAAATATATCAGTCAAGAGAGAATTGTTAAATGTGAGGTGGGACCCCCGGAGAGGAAAGGAAAGTTAATTAGTGGAGGATAAGCAGAAATTGGCGAGGACACTTACAAGTACTTTGCATCAGTATTTACGAAAGAGGATATTGGGGGTGAGGTAAATCTGAAAAGGTTAAACGAGAGATCTTACAACAAACGGAAAGTAAAGGAGGACAAAGTGCCAGGATACATGCAAAGATCCTGAGGGAAATTGGGGAAGAAATAACAGAAGCTCTAGAAAATATATTTCAGGATTCAATTGAGTGGATGTGTGCTGGAGGACAAAAAACTAATCTCGACAGTTCCGGGCCAGTTAATTTAATATCTGTGGTAGGGAAAATATTGGAATCTTTAATTAAAGATAAAATTATTAAATATCTAGATGGAGAGAAAAAAATTAAATGCAGCCAACATGGATTTCAGAAAGGAAGGTCGTGCTTAACAAACCTGACAAGAGTTTTTTGAGGAACTAAAAGATATGGTGGATGGGGCAAATTCAGTGGATGCAGTACACATGGATTTCGAAGAACGCCTTTGACAAGATATCACACAGGGAACTTCTGGAGAAGATTAAGGGGCATGGAATTAGGGAGAGGGTAATAAATTGGATTAAATCTGGTTAGCAGGGAGAAAACAGTAGCAGTCAGAGACAGTTTCTCAGAGTGGTTGGAGGTTGGTAGCAGTTTTTTCTCTTCCTGGGATGTGGGTGTTGTTGGCAAGGCCAGCATTTATTGCCCATCCCTAATTGCCCTTGAGAATGGTTCTGTTCTGGGACCACTCTGTTCACTGTGTACAGGGGAAACTAGGTAAGTACACGTGGGAGAAAGGAATAGAAGGTTCGGCTGCTCGGGTTAGATGAAGTAGACTGGGAGGAGGATCGTGTGGAGCATAAACACCGACATAGACCAGTTGGGCTAAATGGCCTGTTTCAGTGCTGTAGCTTCCGTATAATTCTATGCACATTCATGATTTGGAGCTAGAGGGAGTGGCATCCAAATTTGTGGAAAAATCTAGGAAACACAGTAAAATATTTCTACGGATGAAAGGAAGCTGCAGGGGATATTGATAAGATGGTGCAGCCACTTATGCACTGTGCCTCTCAACGTACTGATATCTGTACATTCAGCAGAGCTTTATGCAAACGGATTCAACAACCACATTGTAATCCGCACATTATTTTGTACAGTGGGTCTCATAATTTTCAAAATATCTCTTCTGTGAACATAACCTGTGGATTTTTACTGAGCAGAAAGCAAGAAATGAACAAAGCCATAAAACATTCACTGTATCATTGGAACCAAAGATGCCAAACCAGCTAGGTTTTCATTTATACAGTATTTCGACTGCAGTGCTCCAAAATCTTAAGCAAGGGAAAAACTGTACAGAATTACCTTAGAGAGCTGTAAAAAAAAAATTACGAAAAATTGTTCATCCCAGCAGCAATTCAGTTGGTAAATTTAACAACATAAAAATTGACAAAATATCTCCTGAACAATTAAATCGAAACAGTCAACTAATTGGTCCTCTTGCAAGTTATGTGTTCCACCTGTGGCCATACTAGCCCCTCCCTTGGAGTTTTGCCTTCTCAAGTCCCATTAGTTATTCATGGGCATGGTGGATGTGCAGCACTGCGTGCAGTGATGAGAAATGGGAGACATTTTTCTGATTTGGCCAATTGATGCCCAAGTCAAATAACTAGCAACAGCCTAGCAGCACAGAATACTTATGCACTTGAAACATGGCATTTAGGAAAGGTACTGGAGGGTGGTACCATTCCACAGCAAGGAATTAATACAGCTTCAGACTCCCATATCTGGCACCCTCGGGACCTGGCCTGTGCCGAATGAGGGATTTTGCTGGATGAGGGGAGGTCATTGGCCCAAAGGGGGGTGGGGGGGATCCCCTGAGATCAGGTGGGGGGGGGGGAAGCGGGGGGAGGTGGGGAAAAGGAGGTCGGCGGCCCAAGTGGACCTCGAAGTATCTCTGGGCCCCAAAGTGTCGGCGTAGCCCGAGCAGGCCCGAGGACGCGGCCTGCCGGCCGAGCCCCCAGAGGGACACTGTGGGAAGGAGCAGCCAGCTCGAGGACTGTGGCTGCAGGAGTTCCAGCAGGGCAACAAGGAGGAGGCAGCCGATAACCCCGGCATCGAGGGGAAAGATTATATTGGTGAGTAGGATTTTGACGGTCGCGTTCTGCACATGCGCCACCCAGCGGCCGGGAATGGTGCCGGACGAGGGAGTCCCGGATAAGAGAGGTTCAACCTGTAATACCTTCAGGAGGAAAGGAGGGAAGACAATTTGTGGGAGACAAGAAAAAGGAGAATCGTCAACACTGAGGCGCTAAAAGTATGTGCTACGGATGGTGGGATGCAGGTTTTATTTCTCCACTCTGCTGTGTCCCTTCACATTGGAGGGATAGAAAATAAGCAGAGATTTTGAACAGCAAAAGATGCAAGAAAGGAAATAAGTAAAAACTTGGGAGGGAGAAGAGAGCAGCCATTTTTTAATCATGTCCTTTAACCTTTCAGCATAATTTGCCCTTTAACTGAAGAGAACATAATAAACACAGCCAGGATACAGTCATAAAATGATTAATCATTTAAAAAATAAATTTACCGGTCATACTTTTCTGTTGTTGCAAAAATTATGTCCTTTTAGCATTCTTCAATGCTTTGAAGCACTTAAATTTATATAAATTTTAATCGCAAATGAATCAGATGCCTACTTTCGGGTTTAAGTCACACTTTACTGCATGCAGCAAGTTCATGTGTCATGCTTTTGAGACAGAGTTACCACCTTGTACAGTATTAAGAGTCAAATTAACAGCTGACTGGAGTAATTGAAGAACGAAAGAACTTGCATTTATATAGTGCCTTTCACAACCTCAGGGTCCCAAAGTGCTTCACAGCCAATTAAGTATATCTGAAGTGCAAGGAAACTTGAAATTAGGGCTGACTTCTAGTTACTAGCAGGCAGCCCATAGCAGGAATTAATGGACTACATTAACAGATGCACCCCCATGATTTCCTACTGGGGATGCAGAGCCCTGTTAAGTTACACACCCTCGTTCTTGACAATTCTGCTGACCTGTACGGAACAATCCTGCACATTGGGAAAACAAAAGATGTGATGATGCAGAACTTCACATGCTGCAGAATATGCCATCCCAAAGATAAAAAGAGCAAAGGGCCTCCACAGCACCGGGGACCCCATCACACAGCTGAAGCCTTCCTTAGCAGGAAATCATTCAAGCTTTGGCTGCATGACAATGTGGTTTCCACTAGAAGTCTCCCCATTCATTGATTCATGGGCGGCACAATGGACAATGGACTATAAATCAGAATCTTAACAAAGCTAAGAACTTATGTAAACAAATCTGAAAATAGCACCAGTCTAGGATATGGCTAGGAATTGTTGTCCTCACTGGGCAACAAGCCTACATTGATATATGTCATACTGGTGCATACAGGTCTGCACTCTCGAGTTTTATGCTCAAGCGTACACAACATCGTGTCAACTTGAAACTTGAACTCATACACCCAAACATTTTCATCAAATGATTTCAAACTATATATTCCATCATATGGATAACACTTCCATCAGGGATCCCGAAATGCAGAAACAAGCTCCCCCTACAAATAATTGATTCCATATTCGGTAGTGTCCATTCTGAAAGTCCAGATAAAGGAACGCATGGAATAAAATACAAATCAACAAATAAGCAACAACAAAAAAAAGAATAGGTGAGTTTTTCTTCCCTTTTCAGCTATGAAATTATTTTCATCCGTTGTTTATTTTCTCTATTTTATCTTTCCAGTAGAAAGGTTATTGCTGCACAAATAACTAACAAGAAAAACAATAGGAGCCAGGACCTGAGATTCCTATCAAGAGAAGAGCTCCATCGCTGCTGATTTTTGGTAATGGATGCTGACATTCAAAAAATCCAGTGATTTTTTTTTTTACAAAAAGATACACACAGATAGAAATGTCAGGTGAATAGTTCAGTGTCCTAAAAGATGGATTTTTGAGAGTCCAACCAGATTAGATTGGTTCACTGACTCTATAATTCAGTATTAAGAGACTTACTTCTACACCCAACAATCTGCTGTGCAAGAATATAATAAAACTGAATGAGTCCAGCAGCAGCTTGTGTCATCATCATCATCATCATAGGCGGTCCCTCGAACGAGGATGACTTGCTTCCACATGAGCTCACAGATGTTTCAATGAAGGACCCAATGTTCCAGTCCTGAACTCCAGTTGAGGGGGTGGAAGATGCCTGTGCGTGGATTTTTTTAATGTGTAGCGACCGTTGCACATCAGCCACCACACGGGCTCGACAGAGCTAGGTCTTTATCCAGTGTTGTATCCAGTCAAGGACTCGCACTCCCAGGTGACCTGTTGCATTTTTAGGCACGAAGTATTTCTTTGAAAAGCAGCCACCACAAACAACTCATTAGGTTCAATAAAAAACACACAGACACAATTAAATTATTTTGTTGATAATTTAATTCTTTCAGACGTACTAATACTTTCTTTTTGAAGAAACATATGCCAAAGCTTTTAGTGCTGATAACAAGTATTCATTTTGACATTTGGTTTAAAATTGTTTAATTCAGAGACCATCGACAATCAGCTCTCAAACACTCAGTTTCCATTTATATAGCTTTTCTTACATAAGCTTGAGCTGATCCAACCCATGTACTTGCTGATCTTCATTGGTTCCTGGACCTGCAATATCTCAATTTTAAAATTCTCATCTTTGTTTTCAAATCCCTCCATGACTTCACCCCTCCCTATCTCTATAACATCCTCCAGCCCGACAAGGTTTCGAGATCCCTGCGCACCTCCAATTCTGGCCTCTTGCACTACCCATTTTACATTACTCCACCATTGGCTGCTATGCCTTCAGCTACCGAAGCCCTAAGCTCTGGAATTTCCTCCCTAAGCATCTCCCTTCTCCTCCTTTAAGACGATCCTTAAAACCTACCTCTTTAACCAAGAACATATCCGCAAGATCCTGCAAATCCCCTGGGAGGACAGATGCACCAACGTCAGTGTTCTCGATCAGGCCAACATCCCCAGCATCGAAGCACTGACCACACTCGACCAGCTCCGTTGTGCGGGCCACTTTCTTCGCATGCCTGACACAAGACTCCCAAAGCAACCGCTCTACTCAGAACTCCTACACAGCAGGCGAGCCCCAGGTGGGCAGAGGAAATGTTTCAAGGATATCCTCAAAGCCTCCTTGATAAAATGCAACATCCCCACCGACACCTGGGAATCCCCGGCCAAAGACCTCCCTAAGTAGAGGAAGAGCATCCAGGAGCGCGCTGAGCACCGAGAGTCTTATCGCCGAGAGCATGCAGAAAACAAGCGCAGGCAGCAGAAGGAGCGTGCGGCAAACCAGACTCCCCACCCACCCTTTCCTTCAACGATTTCTGTCCCACCTGTTACAGACACTGTAATTCCCGTATTGGACTGTTCAGTCATGCAAGAAGTCACTTTTAGAGTGGAAACATACCTTCCTCAATTTCGAGGGACTGCCTATGATGATGAAGAATTAGGGAATGGTAGCATAGTGGTTATGTTACTGGACAGAGGCCTAGACTAACGATCCAGAGACATGAGTTCAAATCTCACCACGGCAACAGGGGGATTTAAATTCAGTTGGTTAAATAAAAATCTGGAATAAAAAGCTAGTATCAGTAATGGTGACCATGAAACTACCAGACTGTCGTAAAAACCCAACTGGTTTACGAATGTTCTTTAGGAAAGGAAATCTTCCGTCCTTACCCAATCCGGCCTGTATGTCACAGTAATGTGGTTGACTCTTAGCTGCCCCTGAAATGGCTGAGCAAGCCACTCAATATCAAACCGCTGCGAAAACACCTCACGGACAGCAGCGGTTCAAGGCGGCGGCTCACCACCACCTTCTCAAGGGCAATTAGGGATGGACAATAAATGCTGGCTTTGCCAGCAACACCCACATCCCATCAATTAATTTTTTAAAAGGAGCAGGAGTAGTTCATACAGTCCCTCAAGCTTGCTCCGCCATTCAACATTGCTGATTTTCGACCTCAATTCCACTTTCCCTTGATTCCAAACATCGAGCTAGCTCAGCCTTGAATATACTCAACAATTGAGCATCCACAGCCCTTTGGGATAGAGAATGCCAAAGATTCACAACCCTGAGTGAAGAAATTCCGCCTCATCTCAGTCTTAAAAGGCCGACCCCTTGCCCCGAGACTATACGCCCAAGCTTTTGATCATCTGTCTTAATGGTGTAAAGTTTTGTTAGATAACACTCCTGTGACACGCCTTAGGACGTTTTACTATGTTAAAGATGCTATATAAATGCAAGTAGTTGTTGTTGTTTACAATCGATAGAAGTGGGCACTGAACAGCAAATGAAGGAATTTGGGAGAGTGGGGAGAGAGAAGGAAAGGAAGAGAAACTGAAGGTATGCCTGAAGAAAGTGTTTTTTTTTAGGTGGGAAACAAAAATCCTGTTAAAATTTCCACCAGTCAGCCAAATATCAGCAGCGCAAAAACTTATCAGATAAAATTAATATTCACCAAGAAAGACATGGATTAAAAGGATAGCCAGCGCAGATTTTTAAAAGGCAGGTTTCGTCTGACAAACTTAACAGAGTTCTTTGAGGAAGTAATAGGGCATTGATAAAGAAAATACAGAGCATGCTCTGCATATGCACTTTCAGAAGGCATTAGATAAAGTGCCACATACATAGTATTACATAGCATATACAACACAGAAGCAGACCATTCAGTCCAAGCCGGAGTTTATGCTCCACTCGAGCCTCTGCCTTTTGTCATCTCAATCTATCCGCATTACCCTCTATTCCCTTCTCCCTCATATGTTGGTCTCACCTCCCCTTAAATACATCTACAGGTTGAACCTCCCTTATCCAGAACTCCCTTATCCGGAACCACCCCTCGTCCAGAACTATTCCCGGCCACCGGGTGGCGCATGCGCAGAACCCCGACATGAACAAATTGAAGTCCTTCCTCGCTGCCAACTCCCGCAATCACTGGCCTGACCCCGTGATCCACCCCATCCCCCCAATCCCTCTGCTGCACACCCAGCCCTGAGCCAGCCAGCCCCGATATCCCCTTGCTCAGTACCATCCAATTTAACGTGACCACCCCTCATCTGGAAAAATCCCTTATCCAGAACAGGCCAGGTCCCGAGGGTTCCGGATAAGGGAGGTTCAACCTGTTTACTATTCGCTTCAACCACTCCCTGTGGTAGCGAGTTCCACATTCTCACCACTCTTTAGGTAAAGAAGTTTCTTCTGAATTCCCGATTGGATTTCTTGGTGACTTCCCCACAAGTAAAAGCATTTTCTCTGTATCCACTCTATCAAAACCTTTCATAATTTTAAAGAAATATACTCGGTCACCCCTCAGCCTTCTTTTTTCAAGAGAAGAGAGACCCAGCCTGTTCATCCTTTCCTGATATGTATACCCTTGCATTTCTGGTATCATCCTTCTAAATATTTGCACCCTCCCCAGTGCCTCGATATCCTTTTTATAATATGGCGACCAGAACTGCATGCAGTACTCCCTGTGGTCTAACCAAGGTTCGATACAGATTTAGCATAACTTCCCTACTTTTCAATTCTTTACCTCTAGAAATAAACCCTAGTGCTTGGTTTGCATTTTTCATGGCCTTGTGTTGCAACTTTATGATTTGTGTATTTGTACTCCAAGATCCCTTTGTTCCTCTACCCCACCTAGACTCGCACCCTCCAAATAATAAGTGACTTCACTAATCTTGCTACCAATCTGTGTTGAACTTAATTTGCCAATTATATGTCCATTCTGCAAGTTTATTAATGTCCTCTTGTAAATTGTTGCAGTCCTCCTCAGTATTGACTATCCCCCTAATTTGGTGTCATCTACAAATTTAGAAATTGTGTTTTTGATTCCGAAGTCTAAATCATTAATATAAATTGTGAACAACAGTGGTCTCAGCACTGATACTTGTGGAACAGCACTATCCACCTTCTGCTACTGTGAATAGCTACCTTGTACCCCCCTATTTTCTGCTTCCTGTCTTGAAGCCAGCTAGCTAGCCATTCTGCTACTTGTCCGCTGATTCCGCATTTCTCTTTGTCGATAATGGCAGCTGGTCATTACTACACCATTCACACCCTATCCAGATTAATCTTTTTCTAACTTCTGTCATTACCATATCAATTCGGCCCACCATCCCTTTCGTCTCTCCAAATCTCTCCTGCCTTCCACCCAGTCACATACCTTCCCTTTTATTCTTTTCCCCACCCTCTTTCAGTGCTTAAGAATGTGCTCTTTTCGAACATTCGGCAGTTCTGACGAAGGGTCGGTGACCCAAAACGTTAACTCTGTTTTTCTCTCCACAGATGCTGCCTGACCCGCTGAGATTTCCAGCATTCTCTGTTTGTATTTCAGATTCCAGCATCCGCATTATTTTGCTTCTGTATCCGCATTCTCAGACCTTAAACATAAGAACATAAGAAATCGGAGCAGGAGTAAGCCAATACGGCCCCTCGAGCCTGCTCCGCCATTTAATACAATCATGGCTGATCCGATCATGGACTCGGGTCCACTTCCCTTATCGTTTAAGAAACTGTCTATTTCTGTCTTAAATTTATTCAATGTCCTGCTTCCACAGCTCTCTCGAATTCAACAGATCCACAACCCTCAGAGAAGAAATTACTCCTCATCTCAGTTTTAAATGGGCGGCCCCTTAGTCTATGATTAGGCTCTCTAATTCTAGTCTCCTCTATCAGTGGAAAACATCCTCTCTGCATCCACCTTGTCAAGCTCCCTCATAATCTTATACGTTTCGATAAGATCACCTCTCATTCTTCTGAATTCCAATGAGTGGAGGCCCAACCTACTCAACATTTCCTGATAAGTCAACCCCATCATCTCCGGAATCAATCTTGTGAAACTTCTCTAAGCTGCCTCCAAAGCAAGTATATCCTTTCGTAAATATGGAAACCAAAACTGCAGGTAGTATTCCAGGTGTGGTCTCACCAATACCCTGTATAACTGCAGCAAGACTTTCCTGCTTTTATAGTCCATCCCCTTTGCAATAAAGGCCAACATTCCATTGACCTTCTTGATCACTTGCTGTACCTTTTGTGTTTCATGCACAAATACCCCCAGGTCCCGCTGTGTGGCAGCACTTTACAATATTTCTCCATTTAAATAATAACTTGCTCTTTGATTTTTTTCTGCCCAAGTGCATGACCTCACACTTTCCAACATTATACTCCATCTGCCAAATTTTTGCCCACTCACTTAGCCTGTCTATGTTCTTTTGCAGATTTTTTGTACTCACACATTGCTTTTCCTCCCATCTTTGCATCATCGTCAAACTTGGCTACATTACACTCAGTCTCTTCCTCCAATTCGTTAATATAGATTGTAAATAGTTGGGACCGCAGCACTGATCCTTGCGGCACCCTACTGGTTATTGATCGCCAACTCGAGAATGAACCATTTATCCCTACTCTCTGTTTTCTGTGCGTTAGCCAATCCTCTATCTATGCTAATATATTTCCCCCAAACCCGTGAACTTTTATTTTGTGCAGTAACCTTTTATATGTTCATCAGTCTATTGGTGAATTTATAATGGGGAATAAAAAAAATGGCAGACCAACTGAACAAATACTTTAGTTCTGTCTTCACGAAGGAAGACGCAAATAACCTTCCGGAAATACTAGGGGACCGAGGGTCTAGCGAGAAGGAGGAACTGAAGGAAATCCTTATTAGTCAGGAAATTGTGTTGGGGAAATTGATAGGATTGTAGGCCGATAAATCCCCAGGGTCTGATAGTCTGCATCCCAGAGTACTTAAGGTCGTGGCCCGAGAAATAGTGGATGCATTGGTGATCATTTTCCAACAGTCTATGGACTCTGGATCAGTTCCTATCGACTGGAGGGTAGATAATGTAACACCACTTTTTTAAAAAGCAGAGAAAAAATGGGGAATTATAGACCAATTAGCCTGACAACAGTAGTGGGGAAAATGTTGGAATCAATTATTAAAGATGTAATAGCAGCTCATTTGGAAAGCAGTGACAGGATCGGTCCAAGTCAGCATGGATTTATGAAAAGGAAATCATGCTTGACAAATCTTCTAGAATTTTTTGAGGATGTAACTAGTAGAGTGGACAAGAGAGAACCAGTGGATGTGGTGTATTTGGACTTTCAAAAGGCTTTTGACAAGGTCCCACACAAGAGATTGGTGTGCAAAATTAAAGCACATGGTATTGGGGGTAATGTATTGACGTGGATAGAGAACTGGTTAGGAGACAGGAAGCAGAGAGTCCGGATAAACGTGTTCTTTTCAGAATGGCAGGCAGTGACTAATGGGGTGCCGCAGGGCTCAATGCTAGGACCCCAGCTATTTACAATATACATCAACGATTTAGATGAAGGCATTGAGAGTAATATCTCCAAGTTTGCAGATGACACTAAGCTGGGTGGCAGTGTGAGCTGTGAGGAGGATGCTAAGAGGCTGCAGGGTGACTTGGACAGGTTAGGTGAGTGGGCAAATTCATGGCCGATGCAGTATAATGTGGATAAATGTGAGGTTATCCACTTTGGTGGCAAAAATATGAAGGCAGAATATTACCTGAATGGCAGCAGATTAGGAAAAGGGGAGGTGCAACGAGACCTGGGTGTCATGGTACATCAGTCATTGAAGGTTGGCATGCAGGTACAGCAGGCGGTTAAGAAAGCAAATGGCATGTTGGCCTTCATAGCTAGGGGATTTGAGTATAGGAGCAGGGAGGTCTTACTGCAGTTGCACAGGGCCTTGGTGAGGGTTCACCTGGAATATTGTGCTCCATTTTGGTCTCCTAATCTGAGGAAGGACGTTCTTGCTATTGAGGGAGTGCAGCGAAGGTTCACCAGATTGATTCCCAGGATGGCAGGACTGATATATGAGGAGAGACTGGATCGACTGGGCCTTTCTTCACTGGAGTTTAGAAGGATGAGAGGGGTTCTCATTGAAACATATAAGATTCTGACAGGACTGGACAGGTTAGATGCAGGAAGAATGTTCCCAATATTGGGGGAGTCCAGAACAAGGGGTCACAGTCTAAGGATAAGGGGTAAGCCATTTAGGACTGAGATGAAGAGAAACCTCTTCACTCAGAGAGTTGTTAACCTGTGGAATTCTCTACCGCAGAAAGTTGTTGATGCCAGTTCGTTAGATATACTCAAAAGGGAGTTAGATATGGCCCTTATGGCTAAAGGGATCAAGGGGTATGGAGAGAAAGCAGGAAAGGGGTACTGAGGTGAATGTTCAGCCATGATCTTATTGAATGGTGGTGCAGGCTCGAAGGGCCAAATGGCCTACTCCTGCACCTATTTTCTATGTTTCTAAGTTTCTCTGTTAAGGCCTTATCAAAGGCCTTTTGAAAATCTAGATAAATTACATCTGCTTTTTGATAAAAATATTAGTTATTTGTATTAAGCAGAATATGGCAATATGGAAATGAAGTTGACTGTAGGACAGAAAACAGAGCAGTGATTAAGGCATGACTTTCGGACGAGATAGATTTGAACAGTAGTGGTCCACACCAGTCAGATTTAGGACCGCTATTAGGAGTGTGATTAACTAAGAAAAGGACAATAAGTGACTTCAGGAGAATATAGACAGCTTTGTAGAATGGTCAGGAATTGTCAGATGAAATACAATGTGGAGAAGTGAGGGGTGACATGTTGGGAGGAAGGAGAGGAAATGCACACCAAATAATCAAACCTTAAAAGAAGTAGAAGTGCAGAGACACTTAGAGGTTCAGACAGAAAAATCTTTTAAAGTGGCACAGCAAGTTGGTAGAGCTGCAAAAAATGCATACAGGAGCTAGGTTTCACAAATAAGGATATGGAGTTTAAGAGCAAAGAGGTAATGCTAAACTTGTACAAATTAGTGGTCGGGACACAGTCAGAATACCGTGCCCAGTTTTGGTTGCCTTACTTTAATAAAAATGTAAAATACAGAGAGAAGAACACTGCCTGGAAGAGTGGTGGAGGCAGAAACCCTCACCACGTTTAAGAGATGATTGGATGGGCACTTAAAATGCCGTAACCTGCAGGGTTACAGACCTAGAGCTGGTAACTGGGATCAGGCCAGATGACCTTTTGTTGGCCGGCGCAGATATAATGCTAAGTACTGCAGGGAATCGAATACGGCCAGGGTAATCTCCTGGACTAGTTTCGATCACCTGGATGGGTCGGAGAGGAATTTTCCCAGATTTTCTTTCTCCCTAAATTGGGCTGGGTTTTTAATCTGTTTTTGCCTCTCCCAGGAGATCCCACGGCTCCGGTTGAGGTGGAGTGTAGAATGTTTTAGTGTAAGGGGTGTCGCAGTTGTGTGAGGCGGACTGGTTGGGCTGGGTGCTCTTTGCCTTTCCGCCATTGTTCATAGGTTTATATGTAACCTTCAGGGCTGTTGACCAAGGGCCGTGCGGCTCTTTGTCGGCCGGCGCGGACATGATGGGCCGAAATAGCCTCCTTCTGCATTGTAAATTTCTATGTTGTATAGAAACATAGATAGAAACATAGAAAATAGGTGCAGGAGTAGGCCATTCGGCCCTTCTAGCCTGCACCGCCATTCAATGAGTTCATGGCTGAACATGCAACTTTAGTACCCCATTCCTGCTTTCTCGCCATACCCCTTGATCCCCCTAGTAGTAAGGACTTCATCTAACTCTTTTTTGAATATATTTAGTGAATTGGCCTCAACAACTTTCTGTGGTAGAGAATTCCACAGGTTCACCACTCTCTGGGTGAAGAAGTTCCTCCTCATCTCGGTCCTAAATGCTTACCCCTCATCCTGTGACCCCTGGTTCTGGACTTCCCCAACATTGGGAACATTCTTCCTGCATCTAACCTGTCTAAACCCATCAGAATTTTAAACGTTTCTATGAGGTCCCCTCTCATTCTTCTGAACTCCAGTGAATACAAGCCCAGTTGATCCAGTCTTTCTTGATAGGTCAGTCCCGCCATCCCGGGAATCAGTCTGGTGAACCTTCGCTGCACTCCCTCAATAGCAAGAATGTCCTTCCTCAGGTTAGGAGACCAAAACTGCACACAATACTCCAGGTGTGGCCTCACCAAGGCCCTGTACAACTGTAGCAACACCTCCCTGCCCCGGTACTCAAATCCCCTCGCTATGAAGGCCAACATGCCATTTGCTTTCTTAACTACCTGCTGTACCTGCATGCCAACCTTCAATGACTGATGTACCATGACACCCAGGTCTCATTGCACCTCCCCTTTTCCTAATCTGTCACCATTCAGATAATACTCTGTCTCTCTGTTTTTACCAAAGTGGATAACCTCACATTTATCCACATTGTACTTGATCTGCTATGCATTTGCCCACTCACCTAGCCTATCCAAGTCGCTCTGCAGCCTCATAGCATCCTCCTCGCAGCTCACACTGCCACCCAACTTAGTGTCATCCGCAAATTTGGAGATGCTACATTTAATCCCCTCATCTAAATCATTAATGTACAGTGTAAATAGCTGGGGCCCCAGCACAGAACCTTGCGGTACCCCACTAGTCACTGCCTGCCATTCTGAAAAGTACCCATTTACTCCTACTCTTTGCTTCCAGTCTGACAACCAGTTCTCAATCCATGTCAGCACACTACCCCCAATCCCATGTGCTTTAACTTTGCACATTAATCTCTTGTGTGGGACCTCGTCGAAAGCCTTCTGAAAGTCCAAATATACCACATCAACTGGTTCTCCCTTGTCCACTCTACTGGAAACATCCTCAAAAAATTCCAGAAGATTTGTCAAGCATGATTTCCCTTTCACAAATCCATGTTGACTTGGACCTATCATGTCACCTCTTTCCAAATGCACTGCTATGACATCCTTAATAATTGATTCCAGCATTTTACCCACTACCGATGTCAGGCTGACCGGTCTATAATTCCCTGTTTTCTCTCTCCCTCCTTTTTTTAAAAAGTGGAGTTACATTGGCTACCCTCTACTCCATAGGAACTGATCCAGAGTCAATGGAATGTTGGAAAATGACTGTCAATGCATCCGCTATTTCCAAGGCCATCTCCTTAAGTACTCTGGGATGCAGTCCATCAGGCCCTGGGGATTTATCGGCCTTCAATCCCATCAATTTCCCCAACACAATTTCCCGGCTAATAAGGATTCCCCTCCGTTCCTCCTCCTTACTAGACCCTCTGATCCCTTTTATATCCGGAAGGTTGTTAGTGTCCTCCTTAGTGAATACCGAACCAAAGTACTTGTTCAATTGGTCCGCCATTTCTTTGTTCCCCGTTATGATTTCCCCTGATTCTGACTGCAGGGGACCTACGTTTGTCTTTACTAACCTTTTTCTCTTTACATATCTATAGAAACTTTTGCAATCCATCTTAATGTTCCCTGCAAGCTTCTTCTCATACTCCATTTTCCCTGCCCTAATCAAATCCTTTGTCCTCCTCTGCTGAGTTCTAAATTTCTCCCAGTCCCCGGGTTCGCTGCTATTTCTGGCCAATTTGTATGCCACTTCCTTGGCTTTAATACTATCCCTGATTTCCCTTGATAGCCACGGTTGAGCCACCTTCCCTTTTTTTATTTTTACGCCAGACAGGAATGTACAATTGTTGTAGTTCATCCATGTGGTCTCTAAATGTCTGCCATTGCCCATCTACAGTCAACCCCTGAAGTATCATTCGCCAATCTATCCTAGCCAATTCACGCCTCATACCTTCAAAGTTAGCCTTCTTTAAGTTCTGGACCATGGTCTCTGAATTAACTGTTTCATTCTCCATCCTAATGCAGAATTCCACCATATTATGGTCACTCTTCCCCAAGGGGCCTCGCACAACGGGATTGCTAATTAATCCTCTCTCATTACACAACACCCAGTCTAAGATGGCCTCCCCCCTAGTTGGTTCCTCGACATATTGGTCTGGAAAACCATCCCTTATGCACTCCAGGAAATCCTCCTCCACCATATTGCTTCCAGTTTGGTTAGCCCAATCTATGTGCATATTAAAGTCACCCATTATAACTGCTGCACCTTTATTGCATGCACCCCTAATTTCCTGTTTGATGCCCTCCCCAACATCACTACTACTGTTTGGCGGTCTGTGCACAACTCCCACTAACGTTTTTTGCCCTTTGGTGTTCTGCAGCTCTACCCATATAGATTCCACATCATCCAAGCTAATGTCCTTCCTAACTATTGCATTAATCCCCTCCTTAACCAGCAATGCTACCCCACCTCCTTTTCTATGTTTCTATGACTTTCACAAAGGCGATACCAGGGATGAGAGGCTTTAGTTATGAGGACTAGCAAAACTGTGACACTTTTCACTTCAACATAAAAGGTTGAGAGAATGTCAGAGATGTTCAAAATTATAATGGGCTTTGCTTTATTAATGCTATGATTTTAACTCTGCACAACATATTGCCAGGGGCAAATTTGGATTACTACATGTCATTTAAGGTGCCTTAATGGCACAATGAAGAAGGTTCTGAGAAAAACAAGGATCATTCTAGGCCCTAGGAGCTCCATGTTATAAGGAAAGGCTCGCAGAATTCAATTTATCCTTTAACCCCATTTAATCAAATATGAATTGCACCATACTGAATCATGACAACACCACCAAAGAAAACCCAAAGATGTTTTATAATTACATAAAGAGCAAGAGGATAACTAGGGAAAGAGTAGGGCCCAAAATGGTGATGTGTGTGTGGGGATGGTGGATGTGGGTAAGGTTCTAAATAAATACTTTCTGGCTGCCTTCAAAAAAGAGGGGGACGATACCGACGTTGAAGGTCAGGAGGAAGATAGTGAAATATTGGACAGAATAAACATAGGAAGAGAAGAAGTATTAAGGGGTTTAGCATCCTTGAAAGTAGATACATCGCTCGGACCAGATGAAATATATTTGAGGCTATTAAAAGAAGGGAGGAAATTGTGGAGGCTCTGACCATCATTTGTCAATCCTCCCTGGCTATAGGAGTTGCGCTAGAGGATTGGAGAACTGCTAACGTTGTATCATTGTTCGAAAAGGGAGGACGGGATAAACCGAGCAATTACAGACCAATTTGTTTAACTTTCGTGGTGGCAAATTACTGGAATCAATTCTGAGGGACAGTATAAACCTTCATTTAGAAAGACACAGATTAATCAAGGACAGTCAGCATAGATTTGTTTAGGGAAAGTCTTGTCTGATTAACTTGATTGAGTTCTTTGAGGAGGTAACAAGGAGGGTCGATGAGGACAGTACATTTGATATAGTTTACATGGATTTTAGCAAGGCTTTTGACAAGGTGCCACATGGTAGGCTGATCAAAAAAGTAAAAGCCCATGGAATCCAAGGGAGAGTGGCAAATTGGATCCAACATTCGTTCAGCAGTAGGAATTAAAGGGTAATGATTGAGGGCAGTTTTTTTGACTGTTTCCAGTGGGGTTCCACAGGGCTCAGTAGTTGGTCCCTTACTTTTTGTAGTATATATTAATGATTTAGACTTAAATGAAGGGGGCATGATAAAGACATTTGCAGATGATACAAAAATTGGCCATGTGGTTGACAGTGAGGGGGAAAGCTCTAGACTGCAGGAAGATATCACAGAATCATAGAAATTTACAGCACAGAAGGAGGCTATTTCAGCCCATCGTGTCCGTGACGACCAACCAAGAGCTATCCAGCCTAATCCCACTTTCCAGCTCTTGGTCCGTAGCCCTGTAGGTTACGGTACTTTAAGTGCACATCCAATATTTTTGAAATGTGGTGAGGGTTTCTGCCTCTACCACCCTTTCATGCAGTGAGTTCCAGACCCCCACCACCCTCTGGGTGAAGACATTTCCCCCCATATTTCCTCTAAATTTCCCCCCAATGACTTTAAATCTATGTCCCCTTGGTTGTTGACTCCTCTGCCAAGGGAAACAGGTCCTTCCTATCCAAGCCCCTCATAAGTTTATACATCTCCATCAGGTCTCCCCTCAGCCTCCTCTGTTCCAAAGAAAACAGACCCAACATCTCCAATCTTTCCTCATAGCCAACATTCTCCAGTCCAGGCAACATTCTTGTAAATCTCCTCTACACCCTTTCCAGTGCAATCACATCCTTCCTGTAATGTGGTGACCAGAACTGCACACAGTACACCAGCTGCGGCCTAACCAGTGTTTTAAACAGTTCAAGAATAACCTCCTTGCTTTTGTATTCCATGCCTCGACTAATAAAGGCAAGTATTCCATATGCCTTCTTAATCACCTTATCGACCTGGCCTGCTACCTTCAGGGATCTGTGGACCTGCACTGCAAGGTCAGTTGGGAAGAAAAGTGGCAAATGGAATTCAATCTGGAAAAATAAGAGGTAATGCATTTGGGGAGATC
This sequence comes from Pristiophorus japonicus, assembly GCF_044704955.1. Classification (NCBI taxonomy): domain Eukaryota; kingdom Metazoa; phylum Chordata; class Chondrichthyes; family Pristiophoridae; genus Pristiophorus; species Pristiophorus japonicus. Next base: position 251,474,814 of record NC_091981.1, read on the forward strand.
AAACAAGGCAAGGGAATACACAATAAATGGGAGGATATTGAGCGGTGTGGATGAACAGAGGGACCTTGGAGCATTGTCCACAGATCCTTAAAGGTAGCAGGACAGGTTGATAAGATAGTTTAAAAAGGCATACGGAATGCTTTCCTTTATTAGCCGAGGCATAGAATACAAGAGCAGGGAAGCTATGCTCGAACTGTATACAACATTAGTTAGGTCACAGTTTGAGCACTGCATGCCGTTCTGATCACCACATGGGGTTGGGGGTAATTTAATAGCATGGATAGAGGATTGGCTAACTAACAGAAAACAGAGTGTCGGGATAAATGGGTCATTTCCGCTTGGCAACAGTGACTAGTGGGGTGCTGCAAGGATCGGTGCTGGGTCCTCAACTATTTACAATCTATATTAATGAATTGGATGAAGGGATCGATGATTACAAAGATGGGTGAGAAAGCAAATTGTGAGGAGGACACAAAACATCTGCAAAGGAATATAGAGAGGCTAAGAGAGTGGGCAAAAATTTGGCAGATGGATTATAATGTGGGAAAATGTGAGGTTACCCACTTTGGCAGAAATAATAGAAAAGCAAATTATAATTTAAATGGAGAAAAATTGCAAAGTGCTGCAGTACAGAGGGACCTGGGGGTCCTTGTGCATGAAACACAAAAAGTTAGTATGCAGGTACAGCAAGTGATCAGGAAAGCAAATGGAATGTTGGCCTTTATTGCAAGGGGGAGAGAGTATAAAAGCAGAGACGTCCTGCTACAACTGTACAGGGTATTGGTGAGGTCACACCTGGAGTACTGAATATAGTTTTGGTCTCCGTATTTAAGGAAGGATATACTTGCATTGAAGGATGTTCAGAGAAGGTTCACCAGGTTTGACTTGAGGATAAGTTGAGCCTATACACATTGGAATTCAGAAGAATGAGAGGTGATCTCATTGAAACTTATAAAAGATAATGAGGGGGCTCGATAAGGTGGATGCAGAGAGGATATTTCCACTCATAGGGGAAACTAAAACTAGGGGACATAGTCTTGGAATAAGGAGCTGCCTATTTAAAACTGAGATGAGGAGAAATTTCTTCTCTCAAAGGGTTGTAAATCTATGGAATTATCTTCCCCAGAGAGCTGTGGAGGCTGGGTCATTGAATATCGTTCAGGCAGATTTTTGAGCAATAAAGGAATAAAGGGTTATGGGGAGTGGGCAGGGATGTGGAGCTGAGTCCATGATCAGATCAGCCATGATCTTATTGAATGGCAGAACGGGCTCGAGGGGCCAAATGGCCTACTCCTGCTCCTATTTCTTATGTTCTTATTACAGGAAGGATGTGATTGCACTAGAAAGGGTGCAGAGGAGATTTCCCAGGATGTTGCCAGGACTGGAAAACCTTAGCTATGAGGAAAGAAATAGGCTGGGGTTGTTTTCCTTGGAACAGAGGAGGCTGAGGGGAGATTTAATTGAGATGTATAAAATTATGAGGGGCCTAGATACAGGGGATAGGAAGGACCTATTGCCCATTTAGCAGAGGGATCAATAACCAGGGGGCATAGATTTAAAGTGGTTGGGAGAAGGATTAGAGGGGATTTGAGGAAACATTTCTTCACTGGAGGGTGGTGGGAGTCTGGAACTCACTGCCTGAAATGGTGATAGAGGCAGAAACCCTCATCTCATTTAAAAAGTACTTGGATGTGCACTTAAAGAGCCGTAACATACAGGGCTACGGAAGGTGGGATTAGGCTGGACAGCTTGTTTTCAACCGACCTGAACACGATGGGCTGAATGGCCTCCTTCTGTGTCATAATTTTCTAGGATTCTATGAATCTATATTCAAAAGCCCAAGAGTTTATATTCTATTGCACTCGCACATCAACAGGACTTTGAAAGAAAAACATGTTCAGTTGTAAAATAAGTTTTAAATTATCTCTCATTCCACTGTAATAGTTTGCATTAAAGACTTGAGAGAAAACTTAAGACAAAAATATATAATCCAAATGAAGGTTGAATGTGGGTTAAATACAATTTAACAATGATATTAACGTGGCTGTGAGCTGGCAAAATTCATTACATTTTCTGTTCTAATCCTTACTGTCTGATAAGAATTGATAGGATAATACCTAATCCTTAGGGCATCTATGGCTACTCAAACTGTCACTGCAAATATTAGGACATACATTTGTCCCTTTTCAAGATTCAATATTAATCCATAATTGAACAGATGATGTGACGGTAAAATACTGTGCAAGGCTACTTTCTTTGATGTGCCAAACTTGGAAAATCTCAGGTCAATGCCTCCATTAATAGGAGAAGCTCCTTAGACAGAAAATCAGGACAATTTTATTGCAATCAGCCAAGGTTAATTTCTGTATCATGATTTCTTAAACATAAATGGTAACAGTTGCTCCATTTCAATTCCATTCTATCGGGGAAGTTATCATGTAATGGGACATGTCGCAGATCACTTTAAATTACCTTCATCTTCTCCACGGTCCTGCATTTAAATAAAACTTTTTGAAGTATACTTGGTGGTACATGCTGATTTTACTGTATTACTGAACCGTAAAAATATCTAAGATTTTATTCCATAACATGCTGAGTTAGATCTCAGAACAGTGATTGAAAGAAAGAAAATAAAGACTTGCATTTATATAGCACCTTTCAGGACCTAAAGCACTTTACAGCCAATAAAGTACTTTTTGAACTGCAGTCACTGTTCTAATATAGGATAGGCGGCAGCCAATTTGCGCACAGCAATGTAATAATTACCAGATAATCTGTTTTAGTGATGTTGGTTGATGGATAAACATTGGTAGGACACCAGAGAAAATGCTCCTGCTCTTCTTCGAAATATTGCGATGGGATCTTTTATGTCCAGTTTTGAGGGCAGATGGAGCCTCGGTTTAACATCTCATCTAACAATTTGGCACCTCTGACAGTGTAGCATTGGAGTGTCAGCCTGGATTTTATGCTTTGGTGTTGGACTTGAACCCACAACCTTCTGGCTCCGAGACAAAACTGCTACCAGTGAGCCTCTAATGACACATCATTAAAGCAGGACAACTGGCTTCAGGAAAACTGGGCTTGGGAGCTGGAACTGGGCAAGGAAAAAATATTCCAGGGTACTCGTCTCTCAAATTATCCAGTGAACATTAACTGGGAAATGTGTGAGAGCATCAGGTGAAGGTAGTGATGTCCTTTATAATCCAACATCCACTTTCTGGACTTTCACTTGAAAAATGGACATTTGGCTGAGATGGCAGAGGGCATTTGGGGAACTGTGCCTCACTAAGTGTTCAGGCCTTTAGGAAAGAAGGGAAGAGATGTGAAAACAGCAATATATATATATTTTTAAATATCTGCTTTGCTTCATGAAACTGAGCTGAGAAAATTAATAAAATGAATGCCAATTTCTGTGCCCCATGATCCAAAACACAAGTAACCAACTAGCACATGATCAGCTTCAATATAATCCATCATTAACCTTGGGTTCACATTTCTAACGACAAATTTTTCTTTCCCCTCCCCATAAAAATTAATTCAATCAATTCAGTACTTGAACCTTAAGTGCACTTCAGTGCACCAGGTGATGGAGAGTGACTGTCACAAAAAGAAAATCAGTAAGTGGTTTGAAAATCAATTGTTACCAGCATGTTTGGCCAGAAGGATTTATGACTAATCGTTACTTTAATTTTATAAATCCTTCAGTTGTACAAACTGATTATATTAGCATACAATTTTGATTACTCACACACTACATTTGCTACAATAGATGGTCTCTGTTTGAGATTAGATAGCTTTTGTCTATCAAAATTATTACCTCAACAACTCTGGGCAAATCTTTCTTCCACTATTCTCAGGAAGTACTTTCCCTAATAATCATAATGTTATAATGGAAAATATCTATAACACTTACCAATGGGCTTCACATCAGCAACATGTATTTACATAGAAACTTTAACAGAGAAAAATGTCCCAATGACACTGAGCCAAAAGAGGGATTATTTGGAGGGATTAGAAAGCTTGGTTAAAGAGGTAGGTTTTAAGGTCTTAAAGGAGGAGGAGCAGGAGATGGAGGGTGGAAGGATTTATGATGGGAATTCCAGAGCTGAAGGCACATCTGCCAATGGCAAGATAAAGGAGGATGGATGTACAGGAGGCTACAGAAGTCAGGAAGTGTGAGGCCTTGGAAGGATTTAAACAGGGATAAGAATTTTCAATTTGATGAAAGGTGTACTTCAGTGAGGGCGTGGGTGAGGCGTAACTGGGATATGCTGTAGTGTAGAATCTTTGCATAACCATTTCAAGATGGCTACAGGACACTTCTGTGTCCCACTTATCCCTTTGCCTTACAATAGATGTGCCCAGAAATACATCTCTGTTGCCAAGAGACAAGCCTGCTGGCAGACTTCCACCAGCTAGAGGCCAGATCAAAAAGTCAATTCCTGCCCGTGATTCAAACCTTTGGAGGCAGATCAACAGAAATGCAAGCCACTGACTTTCCTTAGAATTACCTCTTTTTTTTGGTATGTTTTAGTATCATTGAGTATCAATTTGGATTCACAGGCTAGAGTGTGATGCACTCCATAAATCAGCAGCCTCAATACCTGTTGAACAGATGAGGTAATCATGGTGCCCTCAGGAACTTGCTAGATTCCAAAAATACACAGGTTATTATCCAAGCAGTCAATTTAGGCAATGAGCATTTTTTCACCTGTGCATATGCTGCCATTCAGAGAAGCACAGAAACAGGCCATTCAGCTTAACTGGTCAACACTCCTCACGAGCCTCCATCCACCATCTGACCCTATCAGCATATCCAGCTATTCCTTTCTTCCTCATGTACATAGCCAGCTTCCCCTTTAATGCATCTATGCTATTTGCCTCAATTACTCCATGTGGTAGCAACTTCCAGATTTTAACCACTCTCTGGGTAAAGAAGTTTCACATGGATTTATTAGCGAAGATCTTATATTTAAGACCCCTAGTTTTGGAATATTTTCTTAAAATAAGCAGAACTGAGCACTGGCCAGAAAAGTCAGATATCACTTTGAGTGTTGTCACTTAAATGCTGTCAGCTGCCAAGGCCGTAAAGCTCTGGAATTCCCTCCTTAAACCTCTCTATTCTCTTTTAAGACACTCCTTAAAACCTACCTCTTTGACCAAGCAGTCTTAATATCTTATGTGTCCCGATGTCAAATTTTATCTGTGAAGCGCCTTGGGATGTTTTACTATGTTAAAGGCATTACCAAGTTGTTGTTGTTGTATTCTTTTTAATGGTCTATGGGTGGGGAGATGTTTTTATATGGTGGAGGAACGAGCAATCCCCCGTGGTCAATGTTCTGAAGTCATGACAGCAAGGTAGTCAGAATTTTACATGAGCACAGCCAGTGTTAGCCTCAGTATGTGGAGGCAAATCACCCAGCTTTCTATTATTGTCTACTGAATTATTTTAGGTGAGATTGTCTCCAAGTTGGAAATTTTACAAGCTATAGGTTTACGCAAAGTTACACTCGCAAAGCACTTTGAGGATTTTTAAAAATAAAAATGTTGCATTTATTCATTCCTACCTATATAATAAACATGAGTATATGACTCGTGCAACTTGTCTAATTGGTTGTGTTTCCAGTCTCTGTTTGGTTATTTTCTGCATTGTTAAAAGGATCAAGCTCTGTATAGTTTTTTTTTTAAAACAGGTGCCAGAGGAAAGCTGCTGCCAATAAGATGGCTCTGATGTGAGTGCATTATGACAGGCTCTTAGGACTAAAATGGCAGGAGGAGGTAACGAGACAAGCCTGGAACTCAATTTATGGGGAAGCTGATACAGAAAAGCCAGGTCCTCCACAAACCTGGGGCTTAATTTACAAGCAAGCTGATATTCAGAGGCTCTTCAATTTGCCAATTTAACAGAAAATATCCTACTTATCTGTGAACTCCTGATCACATGCAGGACATCCTGCCGACCAGAAAGTTTGAACACAACAAAATGAAGTAGAAACGGCTGGGGCCTCCTTCTGCATATACAAGGTAGATATAATCCATCAAATTAAAAGAAAAAAAATGACTACAGGTTGAGCGTCCGAAATCCAATGTTCCAAAATTCGGAATGTTCTGAAATCTGGACATCGCGCTGATCTGTGGAAGGGTTGTCCGGAATCCGGACATTTTTTTAAAAAAACGGCAACAGCGGAAAAATACCGCTAATCACTCCGCTTTTTTTTTAAAAAGGCCCAGCGGTAAAAATCAGTGTAAACCGGTCCTTGCCAACTTTAGTCCGAGGCCGATTACTGCTACAGGTTGGGCCGAGGGAGGGGGGAAAGCACAAAAAATGTTTTTCCAAAAAACAAAAATTCACAAAAGATTCACAAAACCTTTACCTACTAAATCGCTGAAAAAGAATTAAAAAAATAAAAACTTTAGCCTACTTTTTTTGCAGGTCTTCAACGCAGGTTTTTCCCAGCTGCTGACGTTGCCGAACCCGGACCTCCCCCCAAACCCCACTCCCTGCCCCTCAGCTGCCCCGGACCCTCCGCCACATTCCAGCATTTTCTGTTTTTATTTAAGAAAAATAATTACCTCTGTTAGCCGCATTTTAAATACAATTATTCTACATACCTTTCTCAAAGACTCATACTATATAAAGAGACGGCTGCTAACACTGAGTATTAAATAATGCATTTGTCATGTCTGAATACATACAACACCTTTAAAGCACTCATGTGTCTAGTGATAGTTATATCCAGCTCATCAGAACAAAACATTCTGATTCCAATATCTATGCCATCAACCTCAAAAACTTTCCCCTTCTTGTATGTAAAAGACAAGAGTTCTGCCAACATGAACTGGTGGCTAGGTGATTGCCCGATTTATGTCTCCATGAAGTTGAAAGTCCCACCCAATGTCTATTTGGTGCGTCGCCCTAATGGGAAAGCCGAGGTCAAGAGGACTGTGAGAAGGCACTGTATCACCATATGATCAGTACATTTTAAATACTTAAGCCGCCAATTCAGACACACAAATGTAGAAAGGTTAATTACTTAATCATACAGAGGCCTGCAGCAGAAAATTTGTGCATGCATGTATATTTCAGACAGGTAACTTCACTCATGAGAAAATTAAATGAAAGGTGATGGCTTTTTAAATATTTCAAACCGCACTTCAAGGTGCTGTGAAACTCTGTGGGAAAACAAGAACAGGAATGCAATTTTAATGATATCAAACTGCTGATGCTGGTGAAATCCGCAACAGCACACATCGCAGCAGTTTTCCTTTAAAACGTAGGCTTTTACCAGGTGGATGGACACGGATCAGGACACAGTTTTGCTGAGCTTCAGAAACCAGCAGCCAACATGCTGATTGCATCAACCTATGCCTGTCTATCACAGCATCAAAAATAAATCCCCTGACTTGTTTTCATAGCCATAATTCAGAGACATCTTGAATTATCAACAAATGTACAAATATCCCATGATAATCTCAAACAATATAAAAGGTTTAAAAAAAAAATAGGGTTAGGGATTTATTGTCTTGCTACTAGAAGTGCTACAATGCAATACTATGAAATACAACAAATATTTAACAATATTTTAGGTCTTATGTGATACAGCAATAGATTTGCACAATGGCCGATGCCAAGAAACATACAGAGCTCGTAAGGCAGTGTAAACATTCTTATCTCTTCACTGAACCCATATGCTTCCCGTTCCAAAAACGTTTGCTAAACAAGGAACATTTGTTGAAACTATTTGACATGCAAGGATATGCTTGATAATATTCATGAAGTGGAAGAATGCAGGATTAGAGAGGTCATATGCTAATGCATGTAACATTGCGATAATTCTCCCAATTTCTAAATCCTTGCCAATTTTCTTATATTCCGAGCATAAGATTAGCAGGAATTAACCAACACCTGTTAAAGATTATACAGTGAAGGTGGCTTTCAATTTCACAGAAACTCACTGAGAATGAACAGGCTGCTTTCTTTGAACATTGTAAAATTACAAATCATAAACTAAACACTTTCAGTAAATTGGATGTCAACTTCCTCTCCGAGGTAGCACTCTCACTTTTGAGTCAGTGAATCATGGGTCAAAGCCCCGCTCCAGAGACTTGATCACATAATCTAGCTGACACTTCAGTGCAGTACAGTTGGAGGTGCCGACTTTTGGATGAGACATTAAACTGAGATTCCGACTATCCTCTCAGATGGACATAGATGACCCCATGGCATTATTGAAAGAAGGGAAAATAGTTCTCCCAGTGTCCTATAATCTTACAGCACCAATGACAGAAAAAGGCCATTCAGCCCGTTGTGCCTGGTGCCTCTGAAAGAGCTGCACAATTCAACACCCCAGCTTTTCCCCATAACCCTGTAAATTAGCCCTCCTCAACTACATGTCCAATTGGCCTTTGAAAGTTACGAAGGAATTGGATTCCACCATACTTTCAGATAATGCGTTCTAGATCTTGTTCTGGCCAACATTTCTCCCCCAATCGACAGCAATAAAACAGATTATCTGGCCATTTATGTCATTGCTGTTGTGAGGCCTTGCTGTGCACAAATTAGCTGTCATCTTTTCCTACACTGCAACAGTGGCTACACTTCAAAATACTGCACTTCATCGGCTGAGGTCCTTTCTGATGTCCTGAGGTTGCGTGAAAGGCGCTATATGAATGCAAATTCTTTATTCTGCTCTTTTTGTTTGTACTTGAACAGCAACTTGTAATAATATAGCATCTTTAAATTAGTAAATGTCCTACTTTGCTAGAAAGAAAGAGAGAAAGAATGGTAGAGTGATGAAAATTATGGATGTGAAAGAGGCTAGAATTGAAGGAGCACAGAGATCTGAGGGACATAGGGTTGGAGGAGGTTACAGAAATAGATAGGGTGATGCTATGGAGGCATTTGAAAACAAATATGAAAATTTTAAAATCGAGGCATTGCCGGAGCGAGAGCTAATGTAGGTCAGTGAGCACAGGGACTTGGTACTGGCTCGAATAGAGGCAGCAGAATTTTGGTTGAGCTCAAGTTTAGAGGGTGGAAAGTGGGAGGCCGGTTAGGAGAGCATTGGAAATGGCGAGTCTGGAGGTAACAAAGGCAGAGATGAGGGTTTTAACAGCACATGGGCTGAGGCAGGGGTGGAGATGGGCATTATAATGAAAGTGGAAGTAGGCAGTCCTGGTAATGGAGAAGCTATAACTGAGAGTTTAGGCAAGAGCCAAGCAAACAGCTGATGAGCCAACCCTTGCAGTGGAGTCAGTCCACAAAATTAAGCTGCAGACCTTGACTCATTATCTAAATTTTACAGTTTGTACATATAAACGTTTGCGGACAGTGGAACTGTTCCCAAAATCTATAATGGTATGGGTGAGAAGCATGCAGAGATAGGAATAGGAGTAGGCCCTTCAGCCCCAACAACCTGTTCCGCCATTCAATCAGATCATGGCTGATCTGTATCTTAACTCCATTTTACCTGCTTTGGTTCCATGTCCCTCAATTCCCTTTTGCCGAACAAAAATCTATCAATCTCAATTTTGAAGTTTTCAATTGACTTAGCCTCAAACAGCTTTTTGGGGGAGAGTTCCCGATTTCCACGAGCCTTTGTCTGAAAAAGTGTTTTTCAACATCACCCCCACCCCTCCCCCCCACAAAGTGTAGCTATAATATTACGGTTATGCTCCCTTGTTCTGGACACTCCATCAGAGGAAAGACTTTCTCTCTATATACACTATCATTCCTCTTAAGATAGCATAAAGTAGAGAGGTTGATAACATAATTTAAGCCTCTATTTCATATATATTGCATTAACTATTCTTAATTATTTCAATTGGCAATATTTCACTATTGATCAAAAAGATATGGAAGACATCAGAGGATGTCAGATTTTAAAACTACATTTATAACAGGGAGCATTAACGATAAACAGTGAAAACACATTTCTACTCGTTACTTTCGCACTTAAAGACTGCCACGCAATTTTACCTCGACAAAAATATAGTTCTGAAAAGTGACCGAGTCAAGAAGCTGTCACAATGGCACTCACTAATCCAAACAATTTGCACCATAATCCAATTATCAAGGCAACTTCAAAAAGATGAAAAGCACTTCTTCCTAATTTCTGTATGATTTATTCAGTTTAATTTTATGAGTCGGTTTAATTTCATAATTGTTTTGAGGTTAGAGTATCAGAGCTAGCCATGTTCAACTTGAACTACACGCTCACACACATAACTAATTCTTTTCAGAGCTAGCCTAGAAAGGGATGTCCCTCTGATTATCTTTATGAATAGCCATTTATATTAGTGTGTTCACAGCCTTGGATTTTCAGAGTTCATCCCGTCAATCCAATTTTACCTGTTCTTCCAACAACCTCACAACCATATCCAATTTATTTCACTTCTTTACATTACATCTCTTCTAATTTTCTATGATTGCTTTCCTCATTAACATGCTGCTCATAAGGTTATTGCGTTTGCCTGACTACATTCTTTGTCGTTGTACACATTAGTATTTCCTAGCTAGTGGTTGACTGTTCTTAGGATAGAACTCACATGCTCTAATCCATCATCTGTCTCAGTTTTCAAAACCACACGGCAGGATCAAGCAAAGCCACAACTGCAGTTTCCTCTTTATTTGCCTTTGCTACTGTGTCACGATTAAAAGTGAGCCTGATTTTGTTTTAAAAAAGGACCAGAAAATCATCCCCTCGTGTGACTTGGTCGTTGTTTTCTCTGGTGCAAGCAAGTACCTGACAAGGCCGTAGACCGCGGGCCCACAACTGGTCAACAGGATAGCTCTACGCTTATCTGCCTTTATTGCAAAGGTAATGGAGTATAAAAGCAGGGAAGTCTTGCCACAGTTATACAGGCTATTGGTGAGGCCACACTTGGAATACTGTGAAAGTTTTGGTTTCCATATTTACAAAAGGATATACTTTCTTTGTAGGTAGTTCAGAGAAGGCTCACCAGGCTGATTCCGAAGATGAGGTGGTTGACTTGTGAGGAAAGGTTGAGTCGGTTGGGCCTCTATTCACTGGAATTCAGAAGAATGAGAGGTGATCTTATCGAAAGGTATAAGATTATGAGGGGGCTTGACAAGGTGGATGCAGAGAGGATGTTTCCACTGATAGGGGAGACTAGAACTAGGGGGCATAATCATAGAATAAGGGGCCGCCCATTTCAAACTGAAATGAGGAGGAATTTCTTCTCTCAAGAGGGTTGTAAATCTGTGGAATTCGTTGCCTCAGAGAGCTGTGGAAGCCGGGAATTGAATAAATTTAAGACAGAGATAGACAGTTTCTTCACCGATAAGGGATTAAGGGTTTATGGGGAGCGGGCAGGGAAGTGGACCAGAGTTCATGATCGGATCAGTCATGATCGTATTAAATGGTGGAGCAGGCTCGAGGGGCCATATGGCCTACTCCTGCTCCTATTTCTTATGCTCTTATGTTAAACAACCTCTCTGGTCGTGAAATATCAATTTTTTTTACAAATGTTCAGACTCATTCCCTCAGAAGAAAATTATTAGATTTTTTATAAAAAAATAAAATTGAAATTTACTTTTTTCTGTTCGCATCTTTTATCCCTCTCACTTAAGCGCATCGGTATTTCCCAATCTTTATTTCGCTTCCTGTACATGATTTAAATGTACATGTTTTTACTTCCTGGTTTGGACTCTGCGGGTCTCAGTGAGGATACTTCAATCTGATTGGTTGAAGAGCCTTACTGTTGCTTTTCCTGCTCACAGACTCCACAGAACCCTGTAGAGGGTGTCACACTGAAATAGTCGCTGGATTAGTGGAAAACTCCGCTGACAAGCCCCCAAAAAGTCTGTGGGCAGTTATTGGCAAGGTGAACAGTAAAAGCCGTTCCTTCGCCGCTGACAGCAAAATTCGGGCCAATATATTTCTTACAGCTGTACTGAAATCTCATGTGTATTGGCTGGAAGGGGGACGAAAAACATTTTGCATTCACAGAGCTATTCATCATACTCTTGCTTACGAAGGGAAAAAGGGATAGGCTAAGTAATTACAGACCTGTCAGCCTAACTTCAGTGGTGGTAAAATTATTGGAAAAAATCCTGAAAGGATAAATCTGTATTTGTAAAGGCAAGGATTAATTAAGGACAGTCAGCATGGATTTGTTAAGGGAAGATCGTGTTTGATTAACCTGATTGAACTTTTTGAGGCGGTAACCAAGAGGGTCGTTGAGAGTAGTGCATGTGATGTAGTATATATGGACTTTAGCAAGGCTTTTGATAAGGTCCTACAGGGTAGATTGGTCATGAAGGTTAAAGCCCATGGGATCCAGGGCAAAGTGGCAAGTTGGATCCAAAATTGGCTTGGAGGTAGGAAGCAAAGGGTATGTTTTTGTGACTGGAATGTTATTTCCAGTGGGGTTCCGCAGGGCTCAGTATTGGGACCCTTGCTTTTTGTGGTATATATCAACAATTTAGATTTGAATATAGGGGGTATGATTAAGAAGTTTGCAGACGACACTAAAATTGGCTGTGTGGTTGATAATGAAGAGGAAAGTCATGGGCTGCAGGAGAATATCAATCTACTGGTCAGGTGGGCAGAGCAGTGGCAAATGGAATTAAATTCAGAGAAGTGAGAGGTGATGCACTTTGGGAGGGCTAATAAGAAAAGGGTATACACATTAAGTGATAGACCACTTAATGGTGTAGATGAACAAAGGGACCATGGAGTGCTTGTCCAGATATCCCTGAAAGTAGCAGGCCAAGCGGATAAGATAGTTAAGAAGGCATACGGAATGCTTGCCTTTATTGGCCGAGGCATAGAATATAAGAGCAGGGAGGTTATGCTTAAATTGTATAATACTTTGGTTAGGCCACAGCTGGAGTACTGCATGCAGTTCTGGTCACTGTATTATAGGAAGGACGTGATTGCACTAGAGAGCGTGCAGAGGAGATTTACTAGGATGCTGCATGGAATGGAGAATCTTAGTTATGAGGACAGATTGGATAGGCTGGGTTTGTTCTCATTGGAACAGGAGGTTGAGAGGAGACCTTATTGAGGTATACAAAATATTGAGGGACCTGAGCATAGTGGATAGTAAGGGTCTATTTCCATTGGTGGAAGGGTCTATTATGAGGGGGCATAGTTTTAAGATGGTTGGTGGAAGGTTTAGAGGGGATTTGAGGGGGGGCTTCTTTACGCAGAGGGTTGTGGGGATCTGGAACTCACTGCCTGGAAGAGTGGTGGATGCAGAAACCCTCACCACTTTTAAAAGATGGTTGGATGGGCACTTGAAGTGCAGTCACCTGCAGGGTTATGGATCTAGAGTTGGTAATTGGGATTAGACTGGATGACCTTTTGTTGGACGGCGCAGATATAATGATAAGTACAGCAGGGAATAGAATACGGCCAGGGTGATCTCCTGGACTAGTTTCGATTGTCTGGATGGGTCAGAGAGGAATTTTCCCAGATTTGTTTCTCCCTAAATTGGCCTGGGTTTTTATCTGGTTTTTGCCTCTCCCAGATCATCACTTGGCTCCGGTTGGGGTGGAGTGTAGAATGTTTCAGTATAAGGGGTGTCGCAGTTGTGTGAGGCGGACTGGTTGGGCTGGGTGCTCTTTGCCTTTCTGTCATTGTTCATAAGTTTATACGTAACCTTTAGGGCTGCTGACCAAGGGCCGTGCGGCTCTTTGTCAGCCGGCGCGGACACGATGGGCCAAAGTGGCCTCCTTCTGCGCTGTAAATTTCTATGTTTCTATCTCTGAGGTACATCTGAAAACACTTCCCATATGTAGGCAGTCAATTTGTGCACAGAAAGAATTTGCAAACTGTAACAGGATGAATGAACAAATAATTTGTTCTTTCACAGTTATTAGAACTTCAGCTTGTCTTGAAATAATACCATGAGATCTTGAACGTCCAACTGAACAGGCAGACTGAGCATCACAACTACAAAAGTAAAATACTGCAGATGCTGGAAATCTGAAATAAAAACAGAAAATCCTGGAAATACTCAGCATCTGTGGAGAGAGAAACGGAGTTAACGTTTCATGTCAATGACCTTTCGTCAGAACTGAAAAAATTCGAGACGTAGAGATTTTAAACAAGAGCAGGGGCACGGAAAGGGGAGGGGAATAAAAGAACAAAAGGGAAGGTCTGTGGTCGGATGGAAGGCAGGAGTGATTCAATGACAAAAGATATGATTTGTTCTTTCCTCCCCGCTTTCTCTGCCTCTGCACTTGCTTAAAATCTGTCGCACCTCTAACTTTTTCCAGTTCTGACGAAAGGTCATCAACCTGAAATGTTAACTCTGATTCTCTCTCCACAGATGCTGCCTGACCTGCGCAGTGTTTCCAACATTTTCTGTTTTTATTTCAGACTGGGCACCAGTTTGACATCTCATCACAACCACACCTCTGACAATGCAGCATTCCCTCAGTGCTACACCTGGAAGTCCTGCAATGATATTTGAACCTACTATGTTCTATCTTATCAACTGAGTTAAGTTGACACTTTGAATAATGAGTTGTGACAAAAATGTACGTTTTGACTGTATTGAAATACAACCTGTATAATTTTTAACACTCTGGAATTCCCTCCCTGAACCCCTGTAACTCTCCACCTCCCTCTCCCCCATTAAGGTTCTCCTTACAACTCACCTCTTCATCCAAGCTTTTGGCCCCATACCACCTTGGAATAGATCAAAGACTCAGGCACACCCTGAGGTAGTATGCTTGATTGACTCTGCATTTCAAAGACGTGGATTGTGTCTTGTCTTAATATTCCTTTTCTCTCCAACAGAAAAAAGTTCAGCTCTGCCGGTCTCTCCTCATAATCAGAGTGCTAAATCTGGAAATCATCTTCGTTGCTCTTTTCTCAACACTAGTAATGCAGGAACTATGGAAGGAGTATACTTGAAAGGTCAAGTGTCCTTTTTCATTTGAAACTTGACATTGCCAGATACCAATTCATGTTGATTTAGTACATGTAATTCAGCACACTTTTTAAATCTCAAAGATAGGCAAACTTTAACCTATTCTAGATCCAAATCAAAAGCTGTTGAATGTAAATGGGATGAAAGTTATTTTTAGCGAAAAAGACACAAGTTCAAATCAAAATTGCTTTCTCTATCTATACTCATACAGAACACTCTAATGTTCTAAAGAAAGAAAAGTGTGCCTTCTTTAGCCCTCATTTACACTTTTAAAAATGTCAAATGTCATGTAAATATTACTTTCAAATCTCTGGCCATTTATTCTTGATTCAATTTTTTCATTGACTTGCCTGTACTTGCCCTTGCCTAGTAACTGGAGAAACTCCAGGTATTTTCCACATGTTTCATCTTTGAATGCATTATGTGTTCATGAGCAGAAACAGCAGTGTGCGCGCGTGACTAAGTCTAAACAAGATGCATCTGCCCAGGCTTCATGCATCCCAAAGCCGACATAGTACTAAATAGACACGAGGCTGGTGAGCTCCATAAAAGGAAGTATTGATTTTTATAAGAAACAAATCAAAGTTACCCAGCAAAATTAATAATGCAAGTAAAATGTAAGCACTTCTGGGAAGAATAGTTTTCCTTCTAATTTCCCATTTTCCTTCTGTGGCCAGGAGGACAGATGGGCAAGCATGTTCGGTCTTTGCCAATGACATGCTTAAGTTGCCTGCAGGAAAGTTAGAGAGCGAGCGAATCCCAGGACAACGCTGCCTGCTTCCCTATGGTGAAGCACCTGGTCTTTGCTCAACACCTCTCCAAAGCAGGATGCTGGATCAATCCCTATGCCCCACCATTCAAGAATGAGTCATTTTAAATTACAACAGCATGCTCATCTTTCCTGGCACATTAAACCGTTTCTCGAAAAAAAAACTAGCTCACTTTACAAACCCAATTATTATGAACTGTCTGTTTTCAAATTTCAACAAGTAATAAAACATTAGCAGGCATCAGCAAAAGGGCAAAATGAAAGGTGTTTTTTTTTAAACTCGTCAAAGAAAGTAACTCTTTCATCCTTCCATGCTGCCAATTTAGCCCAACTCACCACACTGCAGTTTGGTGAGCTGGATATTCTGGACAGTTGTCCTCTGCACAATCACTCCTGGTGTTCTGCAAGGGCCACTGAAAGGCAAGCTTAAAAACTCCAGGCTTTACAACCCTTCAACTGGCTTAGGTCATATTCTTCAGCATAGGTTATAGCTACAACGATGGAAACATGAATGAATTTGCTTGGTAAAATCTACGGGTGTATTTACATTGCAGTTACAGGTACAGTGTGGGTTTCAGCCAGACAGCTCTGCACCATGCGGACATTGCCTAACTCTGGCCTGACAGGAGCTCCAATTGTCCTGGATATACCAATGCACAGAGCTCACTCCCAATATTTAAATGTCAAGAACGGGGTTAGAAATTTAGATGCTGAATGAGGGAGAGGTATATAAGAGTATAAGAACATAAGAAACAGGAGTAGGAGTAGGTCATTTGGCCCCTGGAGCCTGCTCCGCCATTCAATATCATGCTTGATCATCTACCTCAACTCCACTTTCCTGCGCTATCCCCATATCCCTTGATTCCCTTACTATCTATTGATCTCTGTCTTGAATATATTTAATGACTGAGCTTCCAGTCCTCCAAGGAAGAGAATTCCAAAGATTCACAACCCTCCAAGTGAAGAAATTTCTCCTCATCTCTGTCCTAAGTGGCCGACCCCTTATTCTGAGACTGTGACCCCTGGTTCTAGACTGCCCAGCTAGGGGGAACACCTTCCCTGCATCTACCCTGTAAGAATTTTGTATGTTTCAATGAGATCACCTCTTATTCTTCAAAACTCTGGAGAAAATAGACCTAGTCTACTCAATCTCTCCTTGTAGGACAATCCCCCCCCATCCCAAGAATGTCTGGTGAACCTTCGTTGCACTCCCTCTTTAAGTATTTAAATGAATGTCTGGTAGATTTTAAAAGTGCCCAGGTGGTCCAACACACCTTGAACATTTTGTAATGCAAAATGACACTTGTAGGGCCAAGCCCAAACAATGCGAGACTTCATCTCCAGGCAGTTTCTGGAGTCAGGTTATGCCCGGACACTGGATTCAAATGTTAAGATTAGCAGTGGTGCCAAGCAGAAATTACTTTCCCCCCATCGTTAAACCTGCAGTATAAACACATTGCTCGACAACTACTGCGACAAAAACCACACACCCAGCTTATAATACATGCCAATAGCATTTGTAAGGATACTCCCAAGTAGCACAAATTGAAAAAGGCAACCACCAAGAGACATTAAGGGACAGTGGAGTTTCAGCGCAGTCACCAATGAACTATCAGCCCTTGACATGCAATGTGCATGATAATACTTGCACTTGACATCAAGTGCACAGAAGACCTTCAATTCTATCTGAACAATCTTCAATAACCGGAAGAGTTTTGTTTTAAAAGTTTTAAATACTGTAAGGAAAAACCCTGAGAAACAAAAACTCTCATGAGTCATGGCTTAAATTCATCCTCGGTTACAGGGTCATGAACAAAGATAAACTTTGGAAATCATTTAATCACATTGTAAACAATCAATCATTGCCTGTGCAATCATAACAGTGCTGCATTAAAATAATGCCACTCCTTAATTCCTTATGATGCCCACTATCAAGGAACTCTTTGGCCTCCCTACTACTGAAAAGATTTCCCAATGTACACTGTACCCATTTTGGAGCATAATGCAGCGACATAAATTATAATATCCATAATTCAAAGCACATTTCCAACACAGTAAAAATTCAAAGCACACTGCAAATTCGGCAAATATCAATGCATAGCAGCCCTCTTTTGAGCATGATAGGAGACATGGTAAATATCAACTTGCTGTGTTCATATTTTGAAACAGTCAATGTGGTAAATTAATATTGTAGGGGCTCCATAATTCAAACCACAATATGAGTACAGAAGATGCCTGTGTACAATATCCTTCTTTCCAACTATAATTAGAACGCAGCAAATATCAGTAATAAAGAACCCAAATTTAATGGAACTTGAGAACACAGTAAATCTCATCTTTACTTTCAGTAGCAGAATTTATAATTTTTGCGGTTCGCGCAAATCCTGCAGCTGGTCTTCAAATCAGGAAGTTTATATTTTTGAAACACATTTAAGTTTTCACAAGATCTGTGACAAAATAATTTTCACCTTTTACAATTGCAACAACCTGTACTATCTGACATAAACATCCATTGAATACAATACTCAGAAGCATGGATCTGCTTCCTGCCATTTGTCCTTCCTCCCTCCTCTATTCTTCAAAGTGTCAGCCATGGCTCTATGGTAGCATTCCTGTCTCTGAGCAAGAGTCTTGAGCACATAATCTAGGCTGATACTTTAGTGCAGTGCTGAGAGACCTCAGCACTATCAGAGCTGCTGTTTTTCGGATGAAACATTAAACCATTAATTTAGACGAGGGCCTCGTCTGCCCTCTCAGGTGGACCATGGATACCATCATTAAAACAGATTACTTGGTCATTTAATGTACTGCTGTTTGTGGGACGATGTGCAGAAATTGGCTGCAACATTTTCCTACATTACAACAGTGGTCATAATTTGAAAGTACTTAATTGGCTGTAAAACATTTTTGGTTGTGCTGGGGTTGTGAAAGGCGCTATATAAATACAAGTTCTTTCTTTAGTCTACAAACTTTTAAAATGCAAGTCCGCCATCACCGAAACACTACTTGCTGACTTCCGTTGTCTTTCTTTCCTTCCAGCTGTGAGGCACCAAATTACAGGGTTTGTCTTTCACCTAAGTTTCTCTATTTAAAAAAAAAAATCAACATGACAAAAGAGTATCTAATCAAACTATAACGTTATAGTACATGAAACTATTTCCCATTCCCTCCCCTTGCACAAAAATTCCTGATCCAAGTAAAAAATGTTCCTCACTTTTCAAGATGGTCAGTCCATTGCCAAATTGTATCTGGAGACGACAGCACATTTTAGAAATCTCATACACGTCTCTCCCAAAAAGTTGAACTGAATTTCCAAATTCAATAAACAAAATTACATGCCATTTTTTCTGCAGTTGATTGAAATCCTGGTCCACATGTTAAACATCTCATCAAAACAGTTGCAAGTTTGATTATAATTCAACTGTATCAACATCGTCCGACCCTGCACTGCTGTTGTCTTTCCAGACACGTTTGGTAAGAATATACAGACTTTCAGTGCAAAGTATTTTTTTTTTGTGCAGCTAACATGGAACATAAAAGATTTAAAAATGTTCATCAATAATTAAGAAATATTGACCAAATTCTGAAGACTGCAGTGCAGAATTAACAACAATGGTTATAATTATTGTACATTTGATATCTTATGTGGAACCCAAGAGGTTCCAGCATCTGAAGTCAAAATCTGAAGTCAATATTCATTTTTTTTTTTACACCCGATGGCTAACATACTAGTACTTCAACTACACTAATCTAATTCAGTAAATATTGTAATAGATTATAGTCCCCTCAGGACAGAAGAAATTTGTCATGGTTTTGACAATAACTTTGAACAAAAACACAGCCCCTCTTCAAGGAAAACAAGCAGAAATGATAACATGATTCAATATATTTTCCTCCCTTCACTCATTTTACCACAAAAGATGGTGAAAGTATGAAGCTGGTTTCCTCACTGACATGTTTGCTAACACTAGCAAACAAAGGTAAAAAGGTGTCTGTACTACCAATTATACCCGAGTTTTAATGAATATCATCATCATCATCATAGGCAGTCCCTCGAAATCGAGGAAGACTTGTTTCCACTCTTAAAATGAGTCCAAGGAAGAGGCATATAAATTGGCCAGAAAAAGCAGCAAACATGAGAACTGGGAGAAATTTAAAATTCAGCAGAGGAGGACAAAGGGTTTAATTAGGAGGGGGAAAATAAAGTATGAGAGGAAGCTTGCAGGGAACATAAAAACTGACTGCAAAAGCTTCTATAGATATGTGAAGAAAAAAAGATTAGTGAAGACCAACATAGGTCCTTTGCAGTCAGATTCAGGTGAATTTATAATGGGGAACAAAGAAATGGCAGACCAATTGAACACATACTTTCGATCAGTCTTCACTAAGGAAGACACAAATAACCTTCCGGAAATACTAGGGGTTCGAGGGTCTAGCGAAAAGGAGGAACTGAAGGAAATCTTATTAGTCAGGAAATTGTGTTAGGGAAATTGATGGGAACCGATAAATCCCCAGGGCCTGATAGGCTGCATCCCAGAGTACTTAAGGAGGTGGCCTTGGAAATAGTGGATGTGTTAGTGATCATTTTCCAACATTCCATTGACTCTGAAATTGTTCCTATGGACTGGAGGGTAGCTATCGTAACACCACTTTTTAAAAAAAGAGAGAAAACGGGGAATTATAGACCGGTTAACCTGGTGGGGAAAATGTTGGAATCAATTATTAAAGATGAAATAGCAGCACATTTGGAAAGCAGTGACAGGATCGGTCCAAGTCAACATGTATTTATGAAAAGGAAATCATGCTTGACAAATCTTCTAGAATTTTTTAAGGATGTAACTAGTAGAGTGGACAAGGGAGAACCAGTGGATGTGGTGTATTTGGACTTTCAAAAGGCTTTTGACAAGGTCCCACAAGAGATTGGTGTGCAAAATTAAAGCACATGGTATTGGGGGTAATGTATTGACGTGGATAGAGAACTGCTTGGCAGACAGGAAGCAGAGAGTTGGAATAAAGGGGTCCTTTTCAGAATGACAGGCAGTGACCAGAGGGGTGCTGCAGGGGTCAGTGTTGGGATCCCAGCTATTCACGATATACATCAATGATTTAGATGAAGGAATTGAATGTAATATCTCCAAGTTTGCAGATGACACTAAGCTGGGTGGCTGGGTGGCGGTGTGAGCTGTGAGGAGGATGCTAAGAAGCTGCAGGGTGACTTGGGCAGGTTAGGTGAGTGGGCAAATGCATGGCAGATGCAGTATAATGTGGATAAATGTGAGGTTATCCACTTTGGTGGCAAAAACAGGAAGGCAGAATATTATCTGAATGGTGACAGATTAGGAAAAGGGGAGGTGCAACGAGACCTGGGTGTCATGGTACATCAGTCATTGAAGTTTGGCATGCAGGCGATGAAGAAAGCAAATGGCATGTTGCCCTTCAAAGCTAGAGGATTTGAGTATAGGAGCAGGGAGGTCTTATTGCAGTTGTACAGGGCCTTGGTGAGGCCACACCTGGAATATTATGTTCAGTTTTGATCTCCTAATCTGAGGAAGGACGTTCTTGCTATTGAGGGAGTACAGCGAAGGTTCACCAGATTGATTCCCGGGATGGCTGGACTGACATATGAGGAGAGACTGGATCAACTGGGCTTGTATCCACTGGAGTTTTGAAGAATGAGAGGGGATCTCATAGAAACACATAAAATTCTGACGAGATTGGACAGGTTAGAGGCAGGAAGAATGTTCCCGTTGCTGGGGAGTTCCAGAACCAGGGGTCACAGTCGAAGAATAAGGGGTAAGCCATTTAGGACCGAGATGAGGAGAAACTTCTTCACTCAGAGAGTGGTTAACATTGGAATTCTCTACCGCAGAAAGTTGTTGAGGCCAGTTCGTTAGATATATTCAAAAGGGAGTTAGATATGGCCCTTACGGCCAAAGGGATCAAGGGGTGCGCAGAGAAAGCGGGAAAGGGGTACTGAGGTTGAATGATCAGCCATGATCTTATTGAATGGCGTTGCAGGTTCAAAGGGCCGTATGGCCTGCTCCTGCACCTAATTTCTATTTTAGGTGGCTGAACAGTCCAATACAAGAACCACAGACCCTGTCACAGGTGGGACAGATAGTCGTTGAGGGTAAGGGAGGGTGGGACTGGTTTGCCACACGCTCTTTCC
This sequence comes from Pristiophorus japonicus, assembly GCF_044704955.1. NCBI lineage: Eukaryota > Metazoa > Chordata > Chondrichthyes > Pristiophoridae > Pristiophorus > Pristiophorus japonicus. The sequence continues at coordinate 251,496,659 of NC_091981.1, forward strand.
ATTGCCTGTGCTTGATTTTTGCATGTTCTCAGCGATGAGACTCGCATTCAATGTAACGAGATTTGCACCCAATTTTACTTGTATTAAAGACACAACTCTTTTGCAACTTAAATTTAACATATATGACGAACAACATACATAGTTCCAAATACTCCAATGTGTAACTATGGCTGCGCCTGCATTTTGACAATCCAATTTTTTGATAAACAAAAATGGGACACAGCAGAATTTTCCATATATTTCTTTTAAAACAGGGTAATTCAACGTGTGTTGAGTACTTAGGAGGGTTTGTCAGTTAATTTCTAGAAATAAGACTGTGATTTAAGAGCGACTAAAGCACTGACACACAGCGCTTTGGAGGAGGAAGAAGGATCAGTATATGTCAGTGTGTTCAATTCTTCAGCTGCCCTGAACATGGATAGCAGCAGTCACAAATTATCGTCACTTTATATAATGGTCCTATGCCCTGCCATTGCGGCCATGCCTTCAGCTATCTAGGCCCTACGCTCTGGAATTCCCACCCTAAACCTCTCCGCCGCTCTCTCCTTTAAGATGCTCCTTTGACCAATCTTTTTGTCACCTGTCCTAATGTTTCCTTCTTTGGTTTGGTGTCAATTTGGTTTTGACTGATAACACTCCAGTGAAGTGCCTGGAGACATTTTTCTACATTAGAGGTGCTCTACAAATGCAAGTTGTTGATGTAGGGAAAAATGAGTTAGAACATAAGAACATAAGACATAGAAGCAAGAGTAGGCTATCTGGCTCCTCGAGGCTGATCTGATCTTGGCCTCAACTCCACTTCACTGCCCTTGACTCCCTTATCATTCAGAAATCTGTCCATCTCCACCTTTAATATTTTCAATGTCCCAGCCAACACAATTCTCTGGGGTAAAGAATTCCAAAGATTCACGACCCACGGAGAGAAGAAATTCTTCCTCATTTCCATTTTAAATGGGAAGCCCCTTATTCTGAAACTATGCCCTCTAGTTCTAGATTCCCCTATGAGGGGAAACATCCTCTCACCCCCTTCAGAATCTTATACGTTTCAATAAAATTCTCTCTCATTCTTCTCAACTCCAATGAGTATAGGACCAACCTGCTTAACTTTCTTCATATGACAACCCCTTTATCTCAGGAATCAACCTGGTGAACCTTCTCTGAACTGCCTCCAATGCAAGTATATCCCTCCTTAAATATAGAGACCAAAGCTATATCAGTACTCCAAGTGTGGTCTCCGTAACGCCCTGTACAGTTGTAGCAGGACTTCCTTACTTTTATACTCCATTCCTTTTGCAATAAAGGCCAACAATCTACGTGCTTTCCTAATTACTTGCTGTACCTGCATGCTAACTTTGAGTTTCCTGTACAAGGACTCCCAGATCCCTCTGTACCGCAGCATTTTGTAATCTCTCCCCATTTAAATAATAATTTGCTTTTTTATTTTTCTTACCAAAATGGATAACCTCACAATTTCCCAAATTCTTCTGCTTCTTAGGTGGACTCTCGTATCGAGGATGACTTGCTTCCATGCCAAAAAGGGATGAGTTCACAGGTGTTTCAATGAAGGACCGAATATTCCAGGTCCCGAACTACATGTTAAAGGGTGGAAGATGTCTGTGTGTGGATTTTTTTTTTGTTTTTAAACATGTGGTGGCCGTTGCACACCAGAATTTTTGCCCATTCACTTAGCCTATCTATTGCCCTTTGCAGATTCTTTGCGTCCTCCTCACAACTTGCTTTCCCACCTATCTTTGTATCAGCAAATTTGGCTACATTACACTCGGTCCCTTTATCCAAGTCATTAATACAAATTGTAAATAGTTGAGGCACCAACACTGATCCCTGTGGCACCCCACTAGCCAACCGGAAAATAACCCATTTATCCTGACTCTCTGTTTTCTGTTGGTTAGCCAATCATCATCTCGCATTGGATTGTTCAGCCACCTAAGGACTCATTTTAAGAGTGGAACCAAGTCTTCCTCGATTCTGAGGGACTGCCTCTGATGATCATCCATGCTAATATATAACCTGTGAGCTCTTACCTTGTCCAGCAACCTTTTATGTGGCACCTTATCGAATGCCTTCTTGAAATCCAAATACATGACATCTACTGGTTCCCCTTTATCCAACCCTGCTCATTACATCCTCAAAGAACTCAAGCAAATTTGTCAAACATGAATTCTCTTTCATAAAACCATGCTGACTCTGCTTGACTGCATTATGGATTTTCTAAATGTCCTGCTGCTACTTCCTTAATAATGGACTCCAGTATTTTCCCAACGACAGATGTTAGGCTAATTGCTCTATATTTTCCTGCTTTCTGTCTCCCTCCTTTCTTAAATAGAGGGGGTACATTTGCGGTTTTCCAATCTGCTGGGACCTCTCCAGAATTCAGGGAATTTTGGTAGATTACAACCAATGCATCCACTATCTCTGCAGCCATTTCTTTTATGATCCTAGGATGCAGGCCATCAGGTCCAGGGGACATGTCCACCTTTAGTCCCATTAGTTTGCCTTGTACCTTTTCTCTAGTAGTGATTGTTTTAAGTTCCCCTTCCCCAATAGCTCCTTGATTATCAATTATTAGGATGCTTTGTGTCTTCTACCGTGGAGACCAATACAAAATATTTGTTCAAAGTCTCTGCCATTTCCCAATTACCCATTATTAATTCCCTAGTCCCATCCTCTAAGGGACCAATGTTTACTTTAGCTACTCTCTTCCTTTTTATATACCTGTTGGAGCTCTTAATGTCTGTTTTTATATTTCTTGCTAGTTTACTCTCATAAGCTATCTTCTCTCTCTATTTTTTTTAGTTGTCCTTTGCTTGTTTATAAAAATTTCCCAATCCTCTGACCTTCACGATTCTTCGCAACATTTTTTGCCTTTGTTTTCAATTTGATAGCATCCTTTACTTCCTTAGTTAGCCACGGATGGTGCATCCTTCTCAGACCCTTTCTTTCTCACTGGAACATGTCTTTGCTGAGAGTTATGAAATATCTCCTTAAATATTTGCCCCTGCTTTTCCACCGTTTTACTCTTTAATCTATTTTCCCAGTCAGCTTTGGCCAATTCTGTCTTCATACCTTTGTAATTACCTTTAGTTAAGTTCAGGACACTAGTTTGAGACCTCGTTTCCTCACCTTCAAATTGAATTTGAAATTCTACCATGCTATGATCACTCTTCCCATGAGGATCTCTCACTATGTTATCATTCATTAATCCGGATTCGTTATACATGACCAGATCTAAAGTTTGCTCCCTGGTTAGTTTCACAATGTATTGTTCCAAGAAACCATCCCGCATACACTCTATGAATTCTTTCTCAAGGCTACCTTTGCCAATTTGATTTGTCCAATCAATAACATTAAAATCGCCCATGATTATTGTCGTAGCTTTTTTACAAGCCTCCATTATTTACATACAAATATAGGAAATAGGTGCAGGAGTAGGCCATTCGGCCCTTCGAGCCTGCACCACTATTCAATAAGATCATGGCTGATCATTCACCTCAGTACCCCTTTCCTGCTTTCTCTCCGTACCCCTTGATACCCTTTAGCCGTCAGGGCCATATCTAACTCCCTCTTGAATATATCCAACGAACTGGCATCAACAACTCTTTGCGGTAGAGAATTCCAGAGGTTAGCAACTCTGAGTGAAGCAGTTTCTCCTCATCTCGGTCCTAAATGGCTTACCCCTTATCCTTAGACTGTGACCCCTGCTTCTGGATTTCCCCAACATCAGGAACATTCTTCCTGCATCTCACCTATCCAGTTCCGTCAGAATTTTATATCTTTCTATGAGATCCCCTCTCATCCTTCTAAACTCCAGTGAATGCAGGCCCAGTCGATCCTGTCTCTCCTCATATGTCAGTAACGCCATCCCGGCAATCAGTTTTGTGAACCTTCGCTGCACTCTCTCAATAGCAAGAACGTCCTTCCTCAGATTAGGAGACCAAAACTGAACACAGTATTCCAGGTGAGGCCTCACTAAGGCCCTGTACAACTGCAGTAAGACCTCCCTGCTCCTATACTCAAATCCCCTAGCTCTGAAGGCCAACATGCCATTTGCCTTCTTCACCGCCTGCTGATTTATACTCTGTCCGATAGTGTGGCTACTGTTAGGGGGGCTGTAGACCAGTGACTTCTTTCCCGTATTATTTCTTATCTCCACCCAAACTGATTCTATATCTTGATCTTCTGAGCCAATATCATTTCTCACTACTGCACTAATCTCATCATTTAATAACAGAGCTACCCCACCTCCTTTTCATTTCTGCCGATCCTTCCAAAAAGGCAAATACCCCTGAATATACCCCAGACTTGGTCACCTTGTAACCACATCTCTGTAATGGCTATCAGATCATACCCATTTATTTCTATTTGTGCCGTCAACTCATCTGTCTTGTTACGAATGCTGCGTGCATTCAGGTAAAGAGCTTTTAATTTTGTCTTTTTACCCTTTTTCCCCTATGACCCTATTTTCTGATGTACTCTTATGTTTCTACGCACTGTCCCTTCCTGTCACACTCTGGTTATCATGACACCCTGCATTTTTGCCGTCTCCTTTCTCTTTGACATTTTAAATTTCCACTCACCGAATCCCTTCCCCCCACCCTACTATTTAGTTTAAAGCCCTATTTATTCCTCTGGTTATTCGATTCGCCAGGAGACTTGTCCCAGCCTGGTTTAAGTGAAGCCCGTCCCGATGGAACAGCTCTCTTGTTTCCCAGTACTGGTGCCAGTGCCCAATTAATTGAAACCCATTTCTCCCATACCAATCTTGGAGCCACGTGTTCATCTCTCTGGAATATCATGGCTGCTGGCTCCTCTTGCTTTCTCATGATCAGCCATACAGACTTTTGGAATAAGTCTTTCACAGCAGGTTGCCTTTATGCCCAATCATAAGGAAAGACATAGGGGTAGAACTACCCAAGAATAAAAAATATATCAGTTGGATGTCGTGCACGGTACTTTTGGTTATATATGGTATACTCTAACTATTTTAGAGGATTGTGCACCCTTCCAAATTGCAACAGCTTCAATTTAAATCCAACTCGGTATAAATTTATGGAGCAGTATATTTGGTAATACTCAACATTGCTCACTTCACATGGGATGCAAATAAAAATTCAGAAGAAAAATAGAATTCGCTATTGCAAAACTGTGAAAAATCTATACTTGTGTTGTTACATTGAATCTACAGCACAGAAACAGGTCATTCAGCCCAACTTGTCTATGATGGTGTTGATGCTCCACACAAGCCTACTCCCACCCCTCTTTCTCCAACCCTACAAGCATATCCTTCTATTCCTTTCTCTCTCCTGTGCTTATCTAGCTTACCCTTAAATGCATCTATGCTAGTCACCGCGACTACTCCTTGTGGTAGTGTGTTCCACATTCTTACCACTTCTGGATAAAAATCTTTTCCTGAATTCCCGACTGGATCTATTACTGACTATCTTATATTTATGACCTTGTGTTTTGGTCTTCCCCACAAGTGGAAATATTTTTTCCACTTCTATCCTATCAAACCCTTTTATAATCTGAAAGACCTCTATCGGATTACACTCACCCTCTCCTTTGTAGAGAAAAGAGCCCCAGCCAGTTCAGTCTTTCATGATAGTTATAACCTCTCAGTTCTGGCATCAGCATTGTGAATCTTTTTTGCATCTTCCCCAATGCCTCTATATCTTTTTTATAATACAGAGACCACAATGGTGCACAGTAATCCAAGCAAATTCAACATAATTTTGCTGCTTTACAATTCTATGCCTCTAGAAATGAACACCAGTGCTTGGCCTTTTTTTAATGGCTTTAAAACCTGCGTTGCTACTATTAGTGATTTGCGTATATGTACCACTAGATCCCTTTGCTCCTCTACCCCATTTAAACTCTTATTCAAGCGATATGTGGCCTCCTTATTCTTCCTAACAAAATACACTATCTCAGATTCTTCTCTATTGAAATTCATTTGCCAATTTCGCGCCCATTCTGCAAGTTTACTGATGTCTTCTTGTACTTTGTTGCATTCTCCCTTTGTGTTAACTGCACCTCCCAATTTGGAGACGTCCTCAAATTTTGAAATTGTACTTCCGATTCCTGAGTCCCAAGCGTTAATGTAAATTGTGAACAACAGTGGTCCCAGCACCAATCCCTGTGGAACACCATTTCCAACCTTTTGCCAGTCTGAGTATTTTTGTCAGTTTGAGTATGTTGCAGAGATTTTTGCAGCCTCATGGATTATTTAATTAAAGATCGAGCAGTTTCTGGTTTGTGGTCAGATCCTCGACTTGGTTTTCAGCTTTGTGATGAAAATAATATAAAATATCATCTTCAGAGATTAACAGCAGCAGGACAATTCATTTTTAGGGGGCCTAATTGTTCAGAAAATAAAGGCTATTTAATTTTTCATAAAGCTTTTTTTTTCCCCAGAGGAACGACATAATACATTAGGTCCATCTTAACAATACTCAGTTTGCTTTTATATACAGTGCTTTTGGGATAGTCCAAATACCCCAATTCAAAATCAATATGTTTAAAGAATTCTTAATTCTGTTTATCGAAAGTTGAATTTATACTTCGTGAATGTGATTGTTTTTAATTCACAGAGGAACGCAAATTTAATTGGTTCTTTATGGCATGCATATTTTGAATTAAGTTCACAAGCGCCTTACTATGTCTTATATTCTGTGGAATTAATGCAAGATATTTTGACTTCAAAATAGGTTTTAATTAATAATTGGGTCCAGTATCAGCAGCTGTGCCAGAGAGCTCAGTGATGGAAGAAGCGTATGCGCAGGCTGAAGCGTAAAAGATGAAAGATGAAGCAGAGTTCCAGGTGAACTACTGTTGGAGATGCAGTACTGATCAGGCTTTGTTGAATCTTACATGGCAAATGGACTCTGGACACTTCTGTTTACACATGTGCTGCCAAGGCCAACAAGTTAGAGGCACCTTAGATGCTGGTTATGAGAAGATCTTGAACATTGGTCTGTTGTAGTACTGTGCTTTGATGTATAGTAGTTATAAAATAAAAAATGTGAGACCCAAGTATTCGAAGGGGAGTTTCTCAATGTTTAATTTGTATTGATTACTCACCAAAGGCAATCCAATTCCTCATATAAACTCAGGCTTAACCTTATACATTCAGTGCTTGCAGTAAGCTTTGCACTGGATTAACAAACTACCCTGTGCTGCTGAGATATAGACCGGCACAGTATACACAGGCTGCATTAGAGGGAGCAGCGTGCGGCGGCCCGGAAATCAGCAGGACGGGGTCATCAGAGGGAGCTGCGTGCAGCGGCATACCACTGCAGGAGGGCGACGGCTGCGAAGTCAGGTCGCTGATTGCAGTGCGGGCAGGCACAGCAGGATGGGCGAAGGAGCGGCAAGAGTTTGTGGAAGGAAGTGACCGGGCCCAGGAGAGGCGTGAATCTGGGGCCCAGAAGAGGCGAGGGCCCAGGGGCAGCACGGGCCTGCCCACACTGCAATGTGTGTGCACACTAGGTCCGTGCAGCAGAGCTGGTCTCCAGTCGCCTTGGTTAATCTTTGCCACTGGACCTAGACCTAGCTCTGTCAAGCCCGTGTGGTGGCTGGTGTGCAACGGCCACCACACGGTAAAAAAATCCATGCACAGGCATCGTCTACCCTCCAAGATGTAGTTCGGGATCTGGAATATTAGGTCCTTCCTTGAAACACCTGTGAACTCATTCCTTTTTGGCGTGGAAACAAGTCATTCTCGCTTTGAGGGACTGCCTATGATATACAGGATGCCTGTTCAACAGATGGAAAAACATCACGCTGATAGATTGTGTCGTTTAGGCTGAAGCTGAAAGTTGAATTTATAATGAGTAAAACTATTCAGAAGTAAGATAAATCAGTACAAGAGTGACACAGTACTTAACTTCTTTAATACGTCAAACCATTCTCTTAAACAAAAATAATGATGCATTTCAATTCTCGGTGACCTTTAAACTGAGTCTTTTGATGAGATTTTTACAAAAATTCACATCTCTGCACTTGGAGTTCTTCATGTAGTGGTCTGAAATATTATTGCGATATACATGAGTGAACTGAAGACATGACAAAAGATTACAGTAATTATACCTGGTCCAGGCAGCTTCCCACATCTCCGCTCAAAAGAATATTTTCTTTACTGAACACGTGTCTTTGAAGAAGTCCCAAATCCTCAATCAACAGGGAAATAAGCACATTTTTAAGCAATTAAATCTTCTATGGAGACAGAGCTGTCAGCTTTTGAATCTCAAAGCGGTAGGCATTATGAATAACTAGGTCTTGTGCAACTAATATTCAACAACAAACCTTCCATTTATATAGCACCTATAACATAGCTTTGGGCCTATGCATCTGAAGGCACTGTGCCAATGGTGGAGCGAATAAAATTATGGATGTGCAAGAGGCCAGAATTGGAGGAGTGCAGGGATTTCAGAGGGTTGTAGGGCTGGATGAGCTAAAGAGATAGGGAGGGATGAGGCCATGGAGGGATTTGAAAATAAGGATGAGAATGTTAAAATCGAGGCGTTGCTGGGCCGGAAGTCAATCAGCAACCACAGGGGTGATGGGTGAACGGGACGAGGTGCGAGTTAGGACACGGGCAGCCGAGTTTTAGATGAACTCAAGTTTACAGAGGTGCAAGATGGGAGGCCGGCCAAGAGGGATCACATCCTTGCAATGTAAGTCTTGCATATAAAACATTGTACAAGCCTGATGTGTCTGATTAACCAATCTTGACATGGTGAGGAAATGCTGACACTGTTTTTTGCACTTCAATGTCAAACCCAGAGTGTGTGTATAAAGGATCACCGTGGCTCTCACATCAAGACAAAGGACGTGGAAAATCTCATCAGCAAAAGGAGCTTATAGCTCCCATTTCCCAGTGCCTAGGCCTAGTAACAATTCAAATAAAAAGATATTATATAAAAATATTTTACAATAGCCTTGAACTCTATTTCGATCAACAGGCTCAAGACCCTGCTGAGTGCCTAATCTCAGCCATTTCAGTATTGAAGGCTCAAACAGAAGTAAACTGCTTCCCTACAAGAAGGCACTGGTTTTCTTCCTTGTGACTAGTTGGGAGCAGTACTGGCAGAAGCCGTGGAAATGAGCTGAGCCACTTGCGAAGCTTCAATTGTTGGATTTATCAGCGAAAGAAAAAGAAATGAAAATATAAAAATGACCTATTATGGAGGAGAAATGTTTCTACGGAGCGAGTTATGATCAGGAAGGCACTGCCTGAAAAGGTGGTGGAAGCAGATTCAACAGTAAATTTCAAAAGAGAATTGGATATATACTTGAAAAGGAGACATTTGCAGGGCTACGGAGAAAGGAGCAAGAAAGTGGATAGCTCTTCAAAGAGCTGGCACTGACACAATGGACGGAAAGGCCTCCTTTTGTGCTGTATTATTCGATACTAGAAATGGTAATGGACAGACAGAAGAGACATGGACCTCCTCCCTCGATCACAAATGAAATCACATCCACAGAAATCATCTGATAAAAGCACCCAAAGCACCATAAAAGGAGCACAAACTGAAGGGAGAGAATCAAGTTCAAAGAGGCACGAGAAAAGAAACACCAACAACCCCAAATTTACAATTACAACTTTAACAGCCAGCGTTGTCTATGACTGACGGAAGAACGATCACCTGTGAGAACACTGCCCAGTAATTATCAATGAACGATGTTAGGGGGTCACAAAGGAACAAACAAGTAAAAGATTTCCTGTTGCCAAATGTCCAAGGGTTTAATACAGCAAAATGCAAAGGTTTTTAAATTCCAAGGAAAACCATTATCCTATGGGTTGCATTAGTGACCTTGATTTTGGAATAAGCATCACCTCAATTTTTGGCTTTGCACAAGCCAATAATCGACCACTTGATCTCAAACTACAGTCAATATTGTAGAATAGAAACATTGATGTTTCCACTGCTGTTTTTCTTGGTTACTTCAAATTATTTTTCTAAAATACTTTGAAACTTTGGTGAAATGTTGTTCCATCATCCTCAGGCTGAACACAGTGCAACTAGTAAAATACTACCGCATTAATAGTTTGGCAATTTGGGCATTTGTATATCCTACTGGACCATCATTGACACAAGACCAGCTCTACAGCCCTCCGCACTACAGCCAACAGGAACAAAGTGCATACTCTTTTGTATAGTCATGGAATCAAGTAGACAACACCCTAAACTCTTCAAAAAAAAAAGTGATTTTTTTTTTTAAATAAGCAGCCCAACCACCCGTTTTTTTAAAATTGGGATTGTGTGTGTCAGCTGCGGCTCAGTGGGTAGCACTGCAGGAACTTGAGCATAGAAAATCTAGACTGACACTCCAGTACAGTGCTGAGGGAGTGCTGCACTGTTGGAGGTGCCGTCTTTCGGATGAGACATTAAGCTGAGGCCCTGTCTGCTCTCTCAAGTGGATGTAAAAGATTCCATAGCATTAACGAAGAAGAGCAGGGGAGTTATCCCCGGTGTCCTGGCCAATATTTATCCCTCAATCAACATCACTAAACAGATTGTCTGGTCATTCTCACACTGTTGTTTGTGGGAGCGTGCTGTGCGCAAATTGGCTGCTGCATTTCCCACATTGCAACAGTGACTACACTCCAAAAGTACTCCATTGGCTGGAAAGCACTTCAAGACATCCGGTAGTCGTGAAAGGCGCTATATAAATCCAAGTCTTTCTTTCTTTAGGCCCACTTTAAGCATATGGTTGAGTAAATAAACCTAGAATGGCTGGCTGAATTCATGTTATCCTTGATGGGCTTCTCATCTCCAATGCCATTCGATACACATTTTTTGTACACATACATGCACAAACAGAAATATACACTTGGAAGACTCTCCAATCTTGATTTTGAAATTTCACCAGCTGCACCATTATTTTTCTTGATACAGATCCCAGATAACCATTTGAAAAACCATGCTACAAAGCGAATGAAGAACAGGAATCCAGGCAATCTTTTACTAACGAAAGAAAATGCCTTACTCCACAGACATACAAAGGTAATGATTCATCTCAGTGCTCTGTAATGTCCGTATAGCACGCTGGGCCATAGTAACTGGTTTCAATTCGGTTCACCCAATTGGGCAGGAATAAAACAGAGAAACTGCTTTAAATTGACTTGAGGAGCTGGTGGTGGGAGAGTTTAATTTCAAAAATTGAATTTCACTTGAAGTGGTGTGACAGTGTTACAACTGAGACGGTGGTTTCAAGTACATTCCAAAATTAAACCAATCACTGGCCGCAAGGCACACGGGCTGATTCCCAAACCCTGCTTCACACGACTCAAGTTAAATGCACTTTTAAACAGTCTGGGGGAAAAAAAATTCTCATTTCCAAAGGAGAGATAACTTTTGTTTTAATCAGTTTGATCAAAAGGTCATAAACAATAAAAATGTAACCAACAGAATCAACATTTTCAGTTGATAATGTTCAGCAAATCCGCACAACAGATTCTTAGATAAACTTCAGGCTCACTGATAAGTGACCTCCTTCAAGGCACTTCCTGGTGTGGTACTTTGCAGTGATCAATGACTGAAGAATAGCCATATACTTTCCCAAATCATTTTCATGAGTTCCATAAAAAGCAAAAAAACTGAAACACCAAACAACAACATGAAATGCTGGCAACATTCAGCAGGTCAGACAGCATCTGTGGAGACAGTAGAGGAGTAATGTTCTGGGAGTGGACCCTTTGTCCTAAAACTGGGGCATCGACAATGTTTGAAAACTAATCCTTATACGGATAGCCAAATCAACTTAAATTACCAGGGAATTCTCCAGCAACATGCGCAGGAGCCATTCTTCCTATCTCTAACCCTGGATAGTGGGTTAATTAACCATAGCGTGCCAGCTGTGGCTCAGTGGGTAGCATTCTTGCCTCTGAGTCAGAAGGTTGTGGGTTCAAGTCCCACTCCAGGGACTTGAGCACAGAAATCTAGGCTGACACTCCAGTGCAGTGCTGCACTGTTGGAGGTGCCGCCTTTCGGATGAGACGTTAAAGCGAGGACCCGCCTGGTTTCTCAGGTGGAAGTAAAAGATCCCATGGCACTATTTTGTAAAAGAGAAGCGGAGTTATCCCCAGTTTCCTGGCCAATATTTATCCCCCAATCAACATCACTAAAAAATACAGATTATTTGGTCATTATCACACGGCTGTTTGTGGGAGCTTGCTGTGCACAATTTGGCTGCCACGTTTCCTACATTACAACAGTGGCCACACCTTAAAAAGTACTTCATTAGCTGTAAAGCACTTTGGCACGTCAGATGGTCATGAAAGGAGCTATATAAATGCAAGCCTTTTTTTCTTTATAAGGGTCTTCACAACTGAGCCCAGCCACATTGTCGTTCAAATTCCATACTTGTGTCCTTTCAGCAGGAGGCAAGTAGCAGTGATAAGGATTGGGAACAGATGGCTAATTTTCTCTTTCCCAGGCCAGGCCAACAGCAGCTCTTCCACTGCTCACATGGCTGAGGTCAGCTCAGCTCAGACCAACGACTGAACGTGGGAACTTCGTGGTGCGGATGGATCAGCACCACATCTATAAAGCTTGTCACACCTCAAAATTTATAAATGATCTTTTGTGAGTAGATAATTTAGTTGACTTTAAGATACCAAGTTTCACAAAAATGTTGCTATTACAGCCATTATCAGCAGTCTTAAGTTCATTTCAGCTGTCTGATTCTGTGAAGGACGGAGAATTTATTCACAGTGGTGCCATGACAGTAGTAGATGTGGAAAAATTACCTTATTTTTCCATTTGTGAACTTTTGCTTTACTTGTAAAGTTTAGCCAAACTCCGGGACAAATATGAAGAGTGAAACAGTTAACAACAGCAACAAATTGCTACCCTGAACAGTTACTAACGACTTTTCCTGTATTTTAATAAGACAGTTCAGGTCAGGTCTCTGGGGCTCAGAAATCAAAGCACGCCAATGAACTCTTTTACTATAGAGTGAGCAATTGCACATTTCATCAGCTATCAGGATAATCAAGTATGGTTCAAATGAAAAATAATACCATCAAAACAGGATTTCCACCTCAATGCTCCATCATATGTAAACATCTATAATAGTCACTGAACTGAAATAGATTTTCATGGGAGATATCAAACTTCCTTCCACCACCTCTGCCCATTACAGGTTTTCTAATTAATTGATTTTTCTATTTTAAACCATCTTGTATGAAATGCAGCTGAACACTTAATTGAGACTGTATAATTCAGCAGGACCACTTCAGCCCGTTAAACAAACATATGCTCCAGATAACTGCCATTATGTGATTCCCATGTGCTGAGATTACATTTCAGCTTTGCTGAAACTGGTAACACCATAGCTTCTACATAAGTTTTCACAGGATGGGATGGGATGGGGGGGTGGCGGGGGCAGAATGACAGCACTCCGAGTGGCAGAGTGCACAGTACCACTATCAAAGGGTGTTCAGGTTACATAAAATACCAGCACAACGCAAAAACTGCTTCATTAGTAACAGTGATCGACTCCATTCACAACTCCTCCAATAAAGCAGCAGCCTTCTCCAACCTACAGCAGAACCTGGACGACATCCTGGACCGGACTGACAAGTGATAGGTAACATTCATGCCATATAAGTGGCAGGCAATGACTATCACAAACAAGAAAAACCGCAACCACTTCCTCTGACCAAAAATAAAATCATCAGTGCCGAGACCCCATCATCATCATCCTGGGGCGAGGGCACGGTTGGCCAGAGTATTAACTGATCTAGCCATATCAACACTGTGATGTGAGATCAGGGCAGAGAGTTAATAATCTGACAAGTGGCTAACCTCTTAATCCTCAAAGCATCTTTGTCATCCACAAGGCAAGAAAGTGGTGGAATATTAATCACTCACCTGGATGGCTGCAGCTGCAACAAAGCTCAGAAAGATCAATGTCATCCAGGGTAGAGTTGTGCTTGATTGACACTTGCAACTGAACTCAATATCCACCCACTCCACCAATTTATTATGGCTGCAGCTTGTATGATTTACAGAATACACTGCAGGAACTCAAGGGTACCTTAGCAGCATTTTCCAGCACTGCAATCATCATGGGATTGTTGTGGTAAAATGACCACTCTCGAATCTACCAAGTCCAGCAGGTAAAGTGATATATTTGACCAAATGCAAGGGAGTGATCCTCAGTTGCCTGAGATACCACACTCAACAATATAGCGTTTGCAGCATAGCTTTATAATACACAAGTTACTGTAATTTGGGTTGTTTTGCGACAGTCATAAATCAATACATACTGTTTCAACACTTATCACATGAGCTTCACAACCCAGTTAATCAATGGAGTTATTCAAGTCCAGCAGGTGTCTCCCGTTATCTTAACTCCTACTAGTCTTGGGCCTCCCGTTTCCGTGGCAACCCTATCTGGCCTTCATTTTCTTTACCTTCTTGTTCTGAACAGAACAATGAGTAATTTTTTCCAAGTTTCTAAAAAACACTTTATTTTCCCAAGCTTCTAAATGAGCTAACTGTCTCTAAAGATATCTGTGGTCAAGTATCCCATCATCCTTAGCTGAGGAACCATTACCATCCACAGCATATATCACTATTCTTTCAACAGCACTGGGTCAACGTCCTGGAGTGCCAGATTGACCTAACACCATAATGAGAGGACCATCACCACGAAAATTGCAGTTGGTCAAAGAGAAAGCTCATCACCACCTTCTCAGCAAAACTAGGGATGGCCAATAAATGCGGCCATGCCAGCATAGCCCACATCCTGAGAACAAAAATGTTCCAACATACAGTAAATGCACATGCTAGCACAGTGCTTGTGAAGAGCTAAATTTCCATGATAACAAATCATAGAATGGTTACAACACAGTCGGAGGCCATTCAGCCCAAGCCAGCTCTTTGCAAGAGCAATTCAGCTTGTCCCACTCCCCCATAGCATTGCATTTTTTTTCCTCCAGGTTCTTATCCAATTCCCTTTTGAAAGCCACTATTGAATCTGCCTCCACCACCTTTTCATGTAGTGCATTACAGATCTTGACCACTCGCCAGGTTAAAAAGGTTTTCCCTCATGTGATCTTTGGATCTTTTGCCAATCACCTTAAATCTGTGTCCTCTGGTTCTCGACCCTTCCTCCAAAAGCAACAGTTTCTCTCTATCTACTCTGTCTGGACTCCTCATGATTTTGAAGACCTCCATCAAATCTCCTCTGCTCTAAGAAGAATTACCCCAGCTTCTCCAGTCTATCCACGTAACTGTAATTCCTCATCCCTGGAACCATTCTTGTAAGGCAGGCCCAGACAAATTCTTTCAGTTACCACACACTGAGGTGGCAGTAAAGTTGATACTAACAGAGGACGAAGCAATTTGTGCATAAATAAGCTTCGAGTACAAATCATAAATTGTCTCACTCGCCACTCAAATTTCCAGTTAGAGCACAGTGTTATCAATACTCCTTTGTATAGCTTACATTGTCCCTTAAACTGCAACTACATTAAAGCCTCAATTTTATTCTAACCCACCTGGCGGGAACAGGGCAGATTCGAGCCAGAAGCCCATTTATACCCCGCTTGGTTTTACGTTCCAATGACTTCAATGGAGAATAAAATCGGACAAGGTGCAAAACAGTCCTCTGATCTGAACATGACCTATCTCTGCTGGGCGGGTGAGGTTAAAATTGGGGTTTAAGGAACAGAACTGCACCATACATATCTCTATAACAATATACTTATCCTTCAATCCAGCACTAATATTATTGCATCCTACGGATACTTTCCTTCTGTACAACAGTGATTACACGTCTAAAAGTACTTCATTGGCTGTAAAGTGCTTTAGGAATTGCTGAGGTTGCGAAAGGAGTTATATAAATGCAAGTCTTTCTTTTGATAAAGGCTGTGAGTCAGAGTGTACCTTATCTTAAGCTGGTTCTCACATTATTGGAACAAAAGCAAAATACTGCAGATGCTGGAAATTTGAATTAAAACAGAAAATGTTGGAAATACTCAGCAGGTCAGCCAGCATCAGCGGAGAGAAGAACAGAGCTAATGTTTCAGGTCGCTGATGAAAGGTCACCGGCCCGAAACGTTAACTCTGTTCCTCTCTCCACAGAGACTGCCCGACCTGCTGGATATTTGCAGATGAATACCCAGGTGTCAACCCCAATGAGACAAGCAGTCAGATATGCGATTGATGATTCATCATCATGAATATATGAAGAGTGAAAGTAAAATGTGTTGGGTAATTGAGCATTTGATGGAATTTATTTTGCTATTGGGTCTTTAAAAGATTTCTTCCAGTTTCCAGCGCAAATTGTTCACAGACATTTCCCGAGAACTTCCACAAAATATACAAGTCATCATGAGTCAGTAACCTGCAGCCACATTGTCAATAACTGGGAAGACTTTCCCACATCTTGCACACATTTCAAAACCAGGAACAGACAGAACATTTATTTTGCCACAAAAGAAACCAATGGAAATCTATAAATAAAACTTCAACCGATAGGCCGAAAATTGGACACAGCTTAGTGATGCTTTCTATATATGCATTAAAACCGCAGCCAAGAAATAAAGGTAATTTCATACTGATAGAGTGTCATCAGCAGCAGCATGCGCTGCTTTCACAAATAGTAAATTATAATATAAACCGTGCACATCCTGTCCTTCCAGGAGAGCCAGAAAATGTAGGGCACTTTTTATTGGTGCTCTAGATATGCGTTAGTATACAGATGCACTAAAAGGGGGAGAAAGGTCCTTAAAGATCTCTGTTTCACCACCATCGTCCCAGAGTGATAAGGGGCTCAAATTTCCCCAGTGATTTGCGCCGTTTTTTTGAAGCAGGTTGCTTTTTTTTGGCCTAAATTAAAAATCCACAGTTTCCCCAATCAAGTTGCACCAGTGTAACTCAGTGAGTTATGATTTTTTTAGCTAAGTTTTTTTTTTCAGCCAAAGCGAGCGTAACCTGCCACCCACAGCAATTCTGGCCATTTAGGCAAGTTTGGCCAGCTGAGAGTTACTCCAGTTCTGCTTAGGCCAGCGTATGTAGCCTCTACAGAAAAACCTTCTGGAGGTAAGCAGCAACAGGAAAGGTAAAAGGGGGAGGGCAGGGGGGGGGAAGTGAGAGAGTGGTGGGGGGTGGAAGGGGGTGTTGGGGGGGTGGGGGGGGGGGTGGAGAAGGGAATGAGAGAGACCAGGACCGGTAAAGCCCTTTGGCCAGGGCTAAGGTAGCAGGACCGGCTTTAATAATTGGAGGTAAGTTGCTGTAATATGTTTTAAATGTGTTTTTAAGTTAATGCAATGTGTTTTAATGTGTTGGGAGCTGGCTGTATGTTTCACTTTGCAGCCTCAGCTCGCATTGTGTCCCCGGTTACCATGACAACCCAATCTTTTTGGCGCAAATCAAGGCTCCGCCCCCAAAACAGGTTAGGCCAATACGGGCGTAGGTGGCTGGTAATGCCCCCTTTTGAAAAAAAAAACTAAACTAAAAAACTCCTAACAAATTCAATTACACTGGTTGAATGTGCAAAATGTGAATTTTTAAGATATTCCAGAAAAATCAAGTTGCTCCAAAAAAAAAAACAAAGCAACTCCTGGCCAATTTTGAGTCCTATGATTCTATTCTATGAGCACAAGGGGTGGTTTTCGTGTGTGTGTGTGTGTGTGTGTGTGTGTGTGTGTATATATAGTGGTAGGAGGGTGGCAGTGTGAGACGACTGCAAATTGTGTAATATAAATACTTTATTTACACAATGTTCTCAATATGATTGAGATGCAAACATACTATTGCTTAATGTACTGCATGGGACACTCAAAACAGCTTTCTGGACCACAAGGCATGAGTGGAACATCAAGTTCTCAATGTCTCAGAGAAGCATGCATACATACATATTGATCAAACTCTCATGAGCAATGCCATCTGTATTTCTCTGTATTATCGTACTTTATATTTATTGCGCTTTAAATAGAAATGTCTTTCACACACAGAATTTATATTTCAACATAACCAAATCTCAATTCATTTCTATCTCATTGATTCTCTCATTTTATTCCGAAACACCAAGTACAAATACAAATTAAATAAACCAGACTTATTCATACATTTTTATTGCAAATACATCAACCAGGTCAATAAATGAACCTTGACTCACACCAGAGTACTCTGGAATCTGAATTCATAAAAGAAAGGCAATGTGTTAACTGTAAAGAGATAACAAAAAGAGTCCCGTTTCCTGTGTCTGCAGGAGCCTCTGGACATCATAGTCCTGCACTTCGACCTCCTCAACCTCTGCATAAATACTCAGGTGAGTCTGTCACCAAGGTAACTACTCACAGCAATAGTGGTACCAGAATTGATGCTCTTCTTGGAAAACTGGCTATGAAAACCAGCTTAAAGCTGATTGTGTCAATCTGAAAAAAAAAATAGTTTTGAGGGGAAAGAGAAAGGGGGAAGTTGGTTGGTCGGCATCTTAGCAGGTCAGGCAGTATCTGTGGTACGAGAAACAGAGTTAACGTTTCAGGTCAGTGACTCTGACGAAAGGTCATCGACCTGAAACATTAACTCTGTTTCTCTCTCCACAGAAGCTACCCTGACCTCCTCAGTATTTCCAGCATTTTCTGGTTTTATTTCAGATTTCCAGCATCCGCAGTATTTGCTTTTGTGTTATGATCAGCATCTTACTTTCCTTTGAGAGAGGTGTCACTGGGACAGTTCAACAATGGGACCACTTCCTACTGTTGTGTATCAAGGTCATATCAATCAGAATCAACGTGTGTGTTAATAAGCCTGAGACAATGGTTTGAGGTGGACATAAGCAGTAAGGAATCTACCAAGCACTAGTCTAAAGCTCCAATATAGCATTGGTTCAACTGCATAACTCCAAGTGGAGCAATAGTAAGGCTGGTATTAGAAGTTGTTGGCACCCAAGAGGATTTCAGCACATAATCTAAACCTGTATAAAATCAGTCCAGACCAGACTGTGCATCATTATTAAAAATATCCTCAGAATGCTTCCAGCTTATTAGAGTTAAACTGAGAATCAGAAGCAGAGATGTCTCAGCTTGGACATTCTTATTATTAGGATATCTCTCCAGTGAGCAAAATAATCACGTTAAACCCTCCTGCAAAGTTGAGAACAGACTTCACACTCATGAAAGGTGTACATTTGAGGGCAGCACAGTGGGCGTCACTCATTGCGAGAGACACTCGAGGCAAATTTTCAAACTGAGAGCTGGCACAGAGAGGAGGCCAAAGATGAGTCAATGGGACCAAACTGACGGAAATAAACCCCAGTGAGCTGATAATGAGGCACAGCAATTATAAAAAGGAGAAAAATGTGCTGTCAAGGGTCAAGAAAAAGTGAAGCTTTTTGAAAATTGAAGTGTTTTGAAAATTGAAAAACTTTAAAAAAGACTTATGAATTGGTTGCAGAGAGGAAAATGCAACAAGGAGCAAAAATGCTTCAGACAATGGGAGAAAAGAGCGACTGGTTCAGAGTGAGGCATCACAAGCAACAAAGGGAAAATCAGCTAACCAAAATGCCACTGTAAGGTGCAACTATCTTCAAGGTTATATATTTTTCCCATGCAACATCATCATTGCCTTATTCACAAGTCAGCGCTGAACGAATGAGAATAAACTATTAATTAAATTCAACATCAACCAACAGAATATTGTGAAATATTTTACTGCAACAAGATCAAAACGCAAGCAACTGCACTGCTGTACTGTAGTAGCAATTAAATGGTAAACATTTCAGTATTCAGGGCTCCATCCATCCAGCGGCAGAGAGGAACTGAAGCGTGCACATGGTTAAACTGAGCTTCAGTCCTTAGCTGTGTTGGGTTTGAAATGTTCACTGGACCACTGGAAGGCACCAAGAAAACTGGCTCATAGAGGAATTTATCTAAGGCATGTCCAGAAGGCATTGAATTTTAGAATCGTAGCGTAGGGAGTATTTCTGTAATACGGTAAACAAAACAACCTTGTAATGCTAGGCTCTGAGCTACGTGCCCTCAACTGCCTGGCTTTGTTGTGCACTGCAGAATTCTGCCAACCATTTAAAAATCTATATTAGTTTAAAACACAAACTGAATGGACTACACAGTATGCCAATTAAGAGATATTTTACATGTGAGTAAAAAGCTGGGCAAACAGCTCCTGGATTTAAAATGAGGTTTATTGACAACGCAGGCTTCATTTTGACAAAACAATGACATTAACCGAATCCCTTAATTGCATTCCAGGCAGTTTACGAGCTCATTTGTCCACAAATGCTACAGATTCCTAATGTAAATACAAGAAACACATAGCTTACTTCACTCTGAACAGTTACAAAATGGCAATCAGCAATACTTTATGTTTGATTAAGTGAAATGTAGAAAAATACACACACTCCATATCTCCAAATAAAATATTTGTATAAGGCAGTCAACTGACAGCTAGTGAGGCCGAAGCTATTAAACTATGCAGTCGTCATGCATTATTTAAAATCGCAAGTGCTAGATCCACACCAGACTGCCACTCATTCACAAGGAAACATCATGACTGGATAGCTAGCCAAAACCAAACTTTACATACACAGCTCAGCTGATAGGAGCACACACAGGCTCCCAACAATTTCTAGTTAAAGTAAAATGTGTCATTTTTCCAGACAGTCTGTCAGTGAGTCCAAGCAAACCAGCTGGAACCGCTTATTTCAGGAAAACTAAGCAGCATGAGACTATTATTTGGTACAAAATGCAAGGCCACTGAGATATGGGTTTTGCAAATAAAACCTATTTTTAAATGTTTCACTGTTGAAATATATCACGTGGAATATACGCACACACCGACTACAGGTGCAAAGCGTACAGTCATGTCCATGTTTAAGGTCTCTCCGCACTGTGTGATGTGACTGCAGTGCCCGACAGGACTATAGAATAGAATTAGTCGAATCAAGAAAACAAACATTTGTAAACTTAAAGGCTATAGTAATATTGATTTGCCAAAATAAATGCAGGAGTAATCAGTTTCAGTAATTTGTTCCAATAATATTTGGAGTTGAAGGAGAATTGTGGCTTTTTGGTCCCAATCTCCGCTATGGTTACCAACCCACTTGGCGTCTCCCAAAATAGGGCATGGATCTCCTGACCACTGCTGCTAGCAGCTGGGGAGGGGAGTCGGGGTCTTGGGAGTCAAGTGTGAGAGGGAGACTGAGGAATGGGGGTTGGGGGAAAAGAGGGAGACTGAGATATGGGGGTTGGGGGAAAAGAAGGAGACTGAGATACGGGGATCGGGGAGAGAGACTGGGGTACGGGGGTCGGGGAGAGAGGGAGACTGGGAAATGGGGGTCGGGGAGAGAGGGAGACTGGGAAATGGGGGTAGGATGATGTGCAGAAAGAGAGGCTGGGAGGACTGGGGCTCGAGCGGATGGGGAAAGAGGGAAAATGAGGAATGTGTTGGATGGGGAAACAGCGTTTTCGGTCGAGCAGGGAGCAGCAGCAACGTGATGATTGGGAGTGGTGCTGAGAGAGGTGGACGGCCAGTAAAGCGCTGAGGGCAACCAGAGAACTTCACCGTGGAAGAACAGTGAAAGATTGTTTTCATTGATGGGCAAATGGGGAACAAGGGGTGGAGATGGAGGAGTCTCACTGGAAGAACCAAGGGGGAAGGGAAAAGGAAGGCTTTTGAACTGATGGCTATCAGACCATGGGATCCTTCACCACTTTTATAGGGGAGGTTAGACAAGCACATGAGGGAGAAGGGAGTAGAGGTTTGTGCAAATAGATTTAGATGAGGAAAGACGGGAGGAGACTCAAGTGGAGCATAAACGCCGGCATGGACTGGTTGGGCCGAATGGCCTGTTTCTGGGCCGTATATTCTATGTACAAGTGGCTATTGAGGTCGAGACTAGAACATTATTTAGAAGTGGGATAAATAATTGAAAAGGAGGAATATAAAATGATCCGAGTGGGGGGATGGAGTTACAGGAGAGGGGTCAGCACCAGCAGAGTCACCAGGGATCGAATGGCCTCCTGTGTGGCACTTCCCATCATTCTATGAAAAGTCTGCGTCATTGAGTCTAGCCCACGGAGTTGTTTAGAAACGCTAAGCTGAGTTTAGGTCGATGAACCCTAAACAATGAGCTCGCTGCCCTTTGTTCGATCGCTTGGTTTGGTTCAGGTCGGCCTGAGCCGGACAGTTTTCACAGGATCACAGAATGATAGAATAGTACAGCACAGAAGGTGGCCATTCGGCCCATCGAGTCTGCAGAAGTTCTTTCAAAGAGCAATCCAATTACTCCCACTACCCTGTCCTTTCACCATATCCCTGCAATTTTTTCTCCTTCAAGTATTTATCCAATTCCCTTTTGAAGATTACTATTGAAGCTGCTTCCATCATCCTATCATGTAGTGCATTGCAAATTCTAACCACTCTTTGGGCTGGAAATTCGGTTCTCAGCGATAACGGTATTTTTTCGCCAAAATTACCGTTATCGCTTTACTATCGCTAGCAGGCCTGAAATTCAAGCTTGAATTTGCGTAGTGGTAAAAATCGGCGTTGCACGAGGATTCACGGCGCAAACCGCGATCCTCACCAAATTTAGTCCGAGGCCGATACTGCTGCGAGTTGGGCCTTGAGAGGGCAGAAAAACAACTAAAAATAAATTGGGAAAAAAAAAATTCACAAAAACTTTAGAGAACACTTATCTATTGAATCGCTGCAAAAGGAAGTTGGATAAGTACTTGAAAGAATTGTTTTTATGCAGGGCTGTGGGGAAAGGGTGGGACTAGCTGAAGTGCTCTTGCAGAGAGCCGGCATGAGCTCGACGGGCCGAATGGCCTTCCTTGCAGGCCTGCTACGACAGGTTTTTCCCTGTCGGTATTTTGCGCACAGAGCCAAATTTTTGGCGAAAGCGATATTTCGAGTCTTGCACAGCAGCGGTCCTCTCTCCAGCGCTATTTGAAAACTGCCATTGCAAAACGTCACCGAATTTTTCACCACCGGGTTTTCGTCACAAAAGATGAAATAGCACCAAAAATATGGTCGCAAAATCGCTGAATTTCCAACCTTTTGGGTTTATAAAAAAGTTTTTCCTCATGTCACCTCTGGTTCTTTTGCCAATCACCTTATATCAGTGCCATCTCAGTATCAAAACTCCAAGTCATAGTCAACATATTCACTGAGGCATACGAAAGCACGGGCCTTACACTAAACAGCCGTAAGACAAAAGTCCTCCACCAACATATCTCCGCCGCTCAGCACTGCCCCCCCAGTCATCAAGAGCCACGGCGCAGCCCTGGACAATGTGGACCATTTCCCATTACTCGGGAGCCTCCTATCAGCAAGGGCAGACATTGACGATGAGATACAACACCGCCTCCAAAGCGCCAATGCAGCCTTCGGCCGCCTGAGGAAAGGAGTGTTCGAAGATCAGGCCCTCAAATCTGCCACCAAGTTCACATAGAAACATAGAAAATAGGTGCAGGAGTAGGCCATTTGGTCCTTCGAGCCTGCACCGCCATTCAATGAGTTCATGCTGAACATGTAACTTCAGTACCCCATTATAGAATTAGTACCCCATTATAGAATGGTCCACAGGGCTGTAGTAATACCCACCCTCCTGTACGGCTCAGAAACACAAACCATGTACAGTCGGCACCTCAAGTCGCTGAAGAAATACCACCAACGATGTCTCCGCAAGATCTTGCAAATCCCCCGGGAGAACAGACGCACCAACATTAGCGTCCTCGAAAGCACTGACCACACTCGATCAGTTCCGCTGGGCAGGCCACATTGTTCGTGTGCCAGACACGAGACTCCCAAAGTAAGCGCTCTACTTGGAACTCCTTAACAGCAATTGAGCCAAAGGTGGGCAGAGGAAAGGTTTCAAGGACACCCTCAAAGCCTCCTTGATAAAGTGCAACATCCCCATTGACGCCTGGGAGTCGCAGGCCAAAGACCGCCCTAAATGGAGGAAGTGCATCCGGGAGGGCACCGAGCACCTCGAGTCTCATCACCGAGGGCATGCAGAAATCAAGCACAGGCAGCGGAAAGAGCGTGCGGCAAACCAGACTCCCCACCCACCCTTTGTCTCAACGATTGTCTGTCCCACCTGTGACAGGGATTGTGTTTCTTGTATTGGATTGTTCAGTCACCCAAGAACTCATTTTTGAGTGGAAGCAAGTCTTCCTCGATTCCGAAGGACCGCCTATGATGTCCCTAGTTTTAGTTTCCCCTATGTGGAAAAATCCTCTCTGCATCCACCTTGTCGAGCCCCCTCATTATCTTACATGTTTCGATTAGATAACCTTTCATTCTTCTGAACTCCAATGTGTATAGACCCAACTTACTCAACCCCTCATCTCCGGAATCAAGCTCGTGAACCTTCTCTGAACAACCTCCAACGCAAGTATATATTTCCTTAAAGACGGAGACCAAAACTGTACGCAGTTGTAGCAGGACTTCTCTGCTCTTATACTCTATCCCCCTTGCAATAAATGCCAACATTCCATTTGCCTTCCTGATTACTTGCTGTACCTGTGGACTAACTTTTTGTGCTTCACGCACAAGGACCCCCAAGTTCCTCTGTTCTGCAGCACTTTGCAATTTTTCTCCATTTAAAATTATAATTTGCTGTTCTATTTTTTCTGCCGAAGTGGATAACTTCACATTTTCCCATGTTATACACCATCTGCCAAATTTTTGCCCACTCATTTAGCCTGTCGATACCCTTTGCAAGTTTTTTGTGTCCTCCTCACAATTTGCTTTCCCACCTATCTTTGTATCATCAGCAAACTTGGCTACATTACACTCAGTCCAGTCATCTGTCATTAATGTAAATTGTAAATAGTTGAGGACCCAGCACCGATCCCTGTGGCACTCCTCGAGTCACTGTTTGCCAACTGGAAAATGACCCATTTATCCCGACACTCTGTTTTCTGATAGTTAGCCAATCCTCTATCCATGCTAATATATTACCCCCAACACCGTGAACTTTTATCTTGTGCAGTAACCTTTTATGTGGCACCTTATCGAATGCCTTCTGGAAATCCAAATACAGCATATTCACTGGTTCCCCCTTATCCACCCTGCTCGTTACATCTTCAAAGAACTCCAGCAAATTTGTAAAACATGATTTCCCTTTCACAAAACCATGCTGACTCTCCTTGATTGAATTATGCTTTTCCAAATGTCCCGCTACTGCTTATTTAATAATGGACTCCAGCATTTTCCCAGCGACAGATGTTGGGCTAAGTGGTCTATAGTTCCCTGCTTTTTGTCCAAGTACTTTTTAATGTGGTGAGGGTTTCTGCCTCTATCATCTTTTCAGGCAGTGAGTTCCAGACCTGTACCACCCTCTGGGTGAAAATATTTCCCCTCAAATCCCCTCTAAACCTTCTCTCAATTACTTTAAATCCATGCCCCCTGGTTGTTGACCCCTTTGCTGAAGGAAATAGGTCCTTCCTATCCACTTTATCTAGGCCCCTCATAATTTTATACACCTCAATAAGGTCCCTTCAGCCTCCTCTGTTCCAAAGAAAACAAACACAGCCTATCCAATCTGTCCTCATAGCTAAAATTCTCCTGTCCAGGCAACATCCTCGTAAATCTCCTCTGTAGTGCAATCACATCTTTCCTGCAATGTGGTTGCCAGAACTGCATGCAGTACTCCAGCTATGGCCAAACTAGTGTTTGATACAAGCTCAGCATAACTTCCTGGCTTTCGTACCCTATGCCTCTATTTATAAAGCCCAGGATCCCAAATGGTTTATCAACTGCTTTGTTAACCTGTCCTCCCACCTTCAAAATTGTGCACAAGCACCCCCAGGTCTCTCTGTTCCTTTCATCCCCTTTAGAAGTATACCATTTAGAATGTATGGTCTCTCCTCATTCTTCCGACCAAAATGTCTCACCTCACACTTCTCTGCATTGAATTTCATCTGCCATGTGTCCGCCCATTCCATGTGTCTTCTTGAAGTCTATTACTACCTTCCTCACTGTTTGCTGCACTTCCAAGTTTCAGGTCATCTGCAAATTTCAAAATGATGCCCTGTACCCCCAAGTCCAAGTCATTACTGTATATCAGAAACAGCAGTGGTCCTAGTACTGAATGTTGAGGAATGCCACTGTATACCCTCCCCTCCAGTCTGAAAAACAGCCATTCACCACAACTCTCTGTTTTGATGGGAGCAGTCCAAGTCCAGACCAACTCTGACTGAGACTCCCAGTTCAGAGTTGTAACCTTCACACAAAAACCCGAATCCCAACCACAGTCCAAGGAGATATTGTGCCTTTTAAAAATCCTTCTTCTCAGGAGGCTCCAGACCTCGCCACAGCAACCAAGCTGGAATGAGGAACCTTACAGTATGTAAGAGCAGGCAAATCCAACCTGGAAACCCCGCTGCCATGGCACCGTTCTCTGCCCAGCAGCCATCCTTATAAAGGATAGTGATACCTTAGTACTTGTTCCGCTCTAAAGTTTACATGTCTGAGATATCTGACAAGTGTATTCCTTATTAATTTACTTGCACATATAGGGGCCAAGTTTCGGCCTGAGTTGCTACTGTTTTTTTGGAGCAACTGGTGTAGAACGGAGTATCTTAGAAATTTGAATTCTCGGCATTTAGTTTGCTCCAGTTCTGGTCAGTTCGAACAGTTTCACTTTGGAACAGAATTTTTTTTTCCAAAAGGGGATGTGTCCGGCCACTTATGCCTGTTTTCAAAGTTTAGGCAGTGAAAACTTACTCCAAACTAACTGAGAATGGAGTAAGTGAAGATTTTTGTACGTTCGAAAAAACCTTGTTTACACTTCAGAAAATCAGGCGTAGGTTACAAATCAGGCGTAGGGAATGGGGGGGGGGGGTTAAAGAGAAATTTACAAACATTAAACACTTCAGTTTTACAAATAAAGAGCCATCATCAATAATAAATGATAAATACATCAATAAATCAACCAATAAATCAAACAAAAAAAATTAATTAAAAAAATGTTTTTTTTTAAATCAATAAACAAAACATTTTCTACTTACCGACTGTAGCACCGGGAGTCCTCCAACAGCGTGCTGGGATGGCCCCCCAGTGTGTCTCTGTCAGTGTCTCTATCTCTCTGTCTGTCTGTGTGTGTGTCTCTCACTCTCTGTCTGTGTTTCTGACAGCAAGGGGAGGGGGAGAAAGGGGGTGGGAGGGGGAGGGAGAGAAGGGGGGGAGGGAGAGAAGGGGGGGAGGGAGAGAAGGGGGGGAGGAGGAGGGAGGGAGAGGAGGTGGGGGGAGAGGAGGTGGGGGGAGAGGAGGTGGGGGGAGAGGAGGTGGGGGGAGAGGAGGTGGGGGGAGAGGAGGTGGGGGGAGAGGAGGTGGGGGGGGGAGGAGGTGGGGGGGGGGAGGAGGTGGGGGGGGGGAGGAGGTGGGGGGGGAGGAGGTGGGGAGGAGAGGGGGAGAAGGGGAGAAGGAAGAGAAGAGGGGGGGGGAAGGAAGAGAGGAGGGAGGTGGGGAAGGAGAGAGGAGGGAGGGAGGGAAGGAGAGAGGAGGGAGGGAAGGAGAGAGGAGGGAGGGAAGGAGAGAGGAGGGAGGGAGGGAAGGAGAGAGGAGGGAGGAGGGAGGGAGGGAAGGAGAGAGGAGGGAGGGAGGGAAGGAGAGATGAGGGAGGGAGGGAAGGAGAGAGGAGGGAGGGAGGGAAGGAGAGAGGAGGGAGGGAGGGAGGGAGGGAAAGAGAGAGGAGGGAGGGAGGGAGGGAAGGAGAGAGGAGGGAGGGAGGGAGGGAAGGAGGGAAGGAGAGAGGAGGGAGGGAGGGAGGGAAGGAGAGAGGAGGGAGGGAAGGAGAGGAGGGAGAGAAGGAAGAGAAGGAGGCTGAATGGCCGGGCCCAAGACTTCGGGCTGGATTTACAGGTAGGTGGCGTCGGGTATGGGGGGGGGGGGAAGAGTCACGGAGGTCGGGGTGGGAGGGAGAGAAGAGAGTCGCGGAGGTCGGGGGGGGGGGGGGGGGGAAGCAGAGGTCGAGTCGCCGGGGGGGGGGGGGGGGGCGGAGCGGGGGTCGGGTCAGGTCCAGTCGGGTGGGAGGAGCCTTATCCACGCAGCCCCAGTGAGGCCATTCGGCCAGGGCTAGGGGCTGCGTGCTTCGGGCCTCTCCCACAGTTTTGGGCGCCTGGAGCAACTGCACATGCGCGCCCACTGTAGCGCGCATGTGCAGAGGTCCCGGCACTGTTTTCAGCGCAGGGACCTGGCTCCGCCCCCTACAGCTCGTGCTGCACTGCGCCCAGCTCCAGAGGACCGACAGGGAGCCGGAGAATAGGTAAGTTTTTTTTAGGCGCACTTTCTGGCGCGAAAAACAGGAGTCCAGGTCCGGGCTGCGCCGTTTTAGGCGCGGCCCGAAACTTGGGCCCATAATTTCAATTTGACACAATATCCTATCTGCAGAAAGGCCTATACTTTCCAAGTGTCGTGAAGATAGGCAGATTTTGTTTTTTGATAGTAGAAACCTTACCGATGACACATCTGCCACTACCTTTTGTTGTTACAGAATAAGAATAGTAAATTTAAATAGCTTGCTCCCAAAGCATTGTGAACTGTGCAGCATGCTGTGCAGAGATCCAGACTAACATTCCATTCCCTTCACGACAATGCAGCTGCTATTTTAATTATTTTAGCAGTGGGCTCTGGACAGGATGACATTGTCGAACAGTTTGCTTTTGAATGAAGTAGGACATTACCGAACACATTTAGTGGAGTACAAACTGACCATTTCCTCAAACCACCAATATAACGGAAGGATGTTGCCAACAGTGGCAGGAATTGTTTTTGAAACTAACGTTACCCGCTGGATTTCTGCTCAATACAGAAGAAAAACTCCAAACGCACTGCTGAAGGTTAGATTGGTCGATAATTTCTGCCCGCAGATGCCACCATTAGTGGTCCACGCACATGCAGCTACTCTCTCGAGTGAATCTGTGTAAATGTCAACCTTAGGAATCCAATTCTGATGAAGGGTCTATACCTGAAATGTTAACATACCCGACATGTTATCTGATGCTGACAAGCCTGCTGAGTGTTTGGAGCATTTGCTGTTTTTGTTTGATCTCCAGCATCTGCAGGTTTGGCTGATTTTAGGAAAAGACTTCATTAAATTACCTGCTCCTGCCGTTCCAGCCATTTGTCCACCATAGGATGAGTGGCACTTAAAGAAGATCGGGCATTGTCTCGCTGAAACTGATTCGACCAATGGCCAGCATCTCTCGGTAAACTCCTGTAGTTGTCCTGTCCATTCACTGGATTCCTCTGAGTCGTTTCCTTCTATATCATTTAGCAAACACAGAGAGAGAGCATTATTCAACTACTTAAGCAGGCAATCATGTGTTTTTTTAATTAAATACAAGTTCACTCAGATAAGATCATCCACGCACAACAAAAATTCATATGCACTGGAATTTTTCTGTCCTTTTACTCATTACTACAACAGAATTTACAAATTGCTGTTGTTGTGGCAGTTTACATAAAGCAGCAACAATCTACAGAACCTATTTGTTCTTGCTGCAGTAGCGAGCATTTTCCCAAACAAGTTCTTGCTTGAAAGAACAGAAAAGCAGATTTAACGTTTCAGGTCAATGACTCGATTTCTCTCTCCACAGATGCTGCCTGACCTAAGTATTGCCAGCATTTTCTGGTTTTTTTCAGATTTCCAGCATCTGCAGTATTTTGCTGTTTTTCGTGTCATTTCCTGCATTGTGCAGGGTGATAACACAAGTTGTAGATGGATTGTAGACTTAGCCTAGGATTGCCAACCCTCATGGATTGCCCAGGAGCCTCCCAGGACGAGGACAGATCTCACAGGCACTGCTGTAAGCAACTTGGGAAAAAATAGGAAGTAGATTTGCTGGACAGCACCGGTGCACCAATGAGAAGAGGCTCTTCTACAGGAGGGATCTCCATCAGGGCAGCACTCCCTCAGTACTGCCCCTCCGACTGTGCAGCACTCCCTCAGTACTGCCCGTTCAACAGGGCAATACTCCCTCAGTATTGCACTAAAGTGTCGGCCTAGATTTTGTGCACAAGACTATATAGGCTTGAACTCATGACCTTCCAATTCTGAGGCATGGGTCCTATCAGCGAGCCAAGGCTGACAATGTAGGACACTATTTACAATCTACATTAAAGTCTTGGAAGAAGGGACTGAGTGTAACGTAGCCAAGTTTGCTGATAATACAAAGATGGGAGGAAAAGCAATGTGTGAGGAGGACACAAAAAATCTGTAAAAGGACAGGCTAAGTGAGTGGACAAAAATTTGGCAGATGGAGTATAATGTTGCAAAGTGTCAGGTCATGCACTTTGGCAGAAAAAAAATCAAAGAGCAGGTTATTATTTAAATGGCGAAAGATTGCAAAGTGCCACAGTACAGCGGGACCTGGGGGTACTTGTGCATGAAACACAAAAGAATAGTATGCAGGTACAGCAAGTGATCAGGAAGGCCAATGGTATCTTGGCCTTTATTGCAAAGGAGATGGAGTATAAAAGCAAGGAAGTCTTACTACAGCTATATAAGGTATTGGTGAGGCCACACTTGGAATACTGCATGCAGTTTTGGTTTCCATATTTATGAAAGGATATACTTGCTTTGGAGGCAGTTCAGAGAAGGTTCAAGAGGTTGATTCTGGAGATGAGGGGGGTTAACTTATGGGGAAAGGTTGAGTAGGTTGGGCCTCGACTCATTGGAATTCAGAAGAATGAGAGGTGATCTTATCGAAACGTATAAGATTATGAGGGGGCTTGACAAGGTGGATGCAGAGAGGATGTTTCCACTGATGGGGGAGACTAGAATTAGAGGGGCTGCCCATTTAAAACAGAGATGAGGAAACATTTCTTCTCTTAGAGGGTTGTAAATCTATGGAATTCGCTGCCTCAGAGAGCTGGGACATTGAATAAATTTAAGCCAGAAATAGACAGTTTCTTAAATGATAAGGGGATAAGGAGTTATGGGGAGTGGGCAGGGAAGTGGAGCTGAGTCCATGATCAGATCAGCCATGATCTTATTGAATGGCGGAGCAGGCTCGAGGGGCCATATGGCCTACTCCTGTTCCTCTTTCTTATGTTTATTATACCGGCAAACCACCAAATGGGCTATCTATGTCAATCCTATTATTAGATGAATAATGTTGACTTGGTAATGATGTAAAAGTAGATAATTCACTATGGTTATAGCAACAAAAGTTGGGTTTCAGAATAAATCTATCATTTGATTTTTTTTCACTGAAACAAGCAATGTTGAGGTGAGAGCTATAAAGAGTTCAAAACTATGAAAGTTTTGAGAGGCGACACTGTGAAACATCTTTATTGAGTGAGGAATCATAAGAACATAATAGTTAGGAGCAGGAGTAGACCATACGGTCCCTCGAACCTGCTCCGCCATTCAGTAAGATCATGGCTGATCCTCGACCTCAGCTCCACTTTCCCGCCCGATCCCCATATCCCTTGATTCCCCTCGAGTCCAAAAACCTATCTATCTCAGCCTTGAATATACTAAACGATTCAGCAAGAATCGTCATGAAATGGACAAAGAATGAGGATTATCAAGAAACGTGCTATCAAGAAATGGCTGAGTGTACTGGATAAAGCAAAAGCTATGGGCCCTAATAACATTCCGGCTGTCGTGCTGAAGTCTTGTGCTCCAGAACTAGCTACGCCTCTAGTCAAGCCGTTATAGTGCAGCTACAACACTGGCATCTGTGGACACAATGGCCTCCTTCTGTGCTGTAAATTTCTACTGTAAAAAACTTCCCAGGTGTGTCCTGTCCACAAGAAGCAGGACCAATCCAACCCGGCCAATTACCATCTCATCAGTCTACTCTCAATCATCAGCAAAGTGATAGAAGGTGGCATCAACAGTGCTATCCAGCAGCACTTACTCACCAATAACCTGCTCACCGACGTCCAGTTTGGGTTCTGCCAGAACCACTCAGCTCCAGACCTCTTTACAGCCTTGGTCCAAACATGAACAAAAGAGCTGAATTCCAGAGGTGAGGTGAAAGTGATTGCCCTTGACATCAAGGTAACATTTGAATGAGTGTAGCATCAAGGAGCCCTAGTAAAATTGAAGTCAATCAGAATCAGTGGGAAAACTCTCCACTGGCTGGAGTCATACCTAGCACAAAGGCAGATGTTTGTGGTTGTTGGAGAACAATAATTTCAGTTTCAGGACATTGCTGCAGCAGTTCCTCAGGGCAGTGTCCTGGGCCCAACCATCTTCAGCTGCTTCATCAATGACCTTCCCTCCATAATATGGCAAAAGGTGGGGATGTTCGCTGATAATTGCAGTGTTCAGTTCCATTCTCAACTCCTCAGAAAATGAAGCAGCCCATGCCCGCATTCAGTAAGATCTGGATGACATTCAGGTTTGGGCTGGTAAGTGGCAAGAAACATTCACGCCACACTGTGCTAGGCAATCCAACAACCGAGAGCCTAACCACCTCCCCTTGACATTCACAGCATTACCACCGCTGAATCCCCCACCATCAACATCCTGGGGGTCACCACTGACCAGAAACTTAACTGCGCCAACCACATAATACTGTGACAACAAAAGCAGGCCAAGTGTCTCACCTCCTGACTCACCAAAGTCTTTCCACCATCTACAAGGCACAAGTCAGGAATGTGTTGGGAGTACTCTCCACTTGCCTGGATGAGTGCAGCTCCAACAGCACTCAAGAAGCTTGACACCATCCAGGACTCAACAGCCTGCTCGATTGGCAACCTATCCACCACTTTAAACATTCACTCCCTCCACCACCGGCGCACTCTGGATGCAGTGTTCTCCAACAACCTCCAAGATGCACTGCAGCAACTCACCAAGGCTTCTTCGGCAGCATCTGCCAAACCCGTGACCTCTACCACCTAGAAGGACAAGGGCAGCAGGCACATGGGAACACCCTCACCTGCAAGTTCCCCTCCAAGTTACACATCATCCTGACTTAGAAATACATTGCTGTTCCTTCACTATCACTGGGTCAAAATCTGGAACTCCCTCCCTAACAGCACTCTGGGAGTACCTTCACCACAAGGACTGCAGCAGTTCAAGAACATGGCTCACCACCACCTTCTTAAGGGCAATTAGGGATGGGCAATAAATGCTGGCCTTGCCAGCAATGCCCACATCCCAGAACAAATTTTTTTTTTAAATCACTAGAAGGATGGGGAAGTTAGAAAAATGTCTTTCATACAGTGTTGAGAACATGGAATGCTTTATCACAAGTGGTTACTGAGACCGAGACTATGATATCATTCGACTGGAAATTGGTTAAGTATTTGAAAAGGAATATAAAAGGAAGGAAAGAGAAGGGGATGCAATTAGCTGTCTCCTATTTGAAGAACTGACAGCACCACGGGCATGGTGGGCCAAATGGCCTCTTTCTGCAATGTAGTATCAAGGATTCTATGAATCCAGGCGAGAAAAAAAAAAAAATTCTTAACCCCAAACCAAGATCGCTCTGCCAACTAGACAGGGGAACTACTCCACAGGCCAGACTAAAGAATAATTCCTATCACAGTTCAAACTAAATATAACCACTTTTCCAGCTACACTTAAGCTTTACATATTCGATGTCTTCCTCGATTTCGAGGGATTGCCTATGATGATTCACAACAGATATATTTTAGCAATGTGCTGTGTACAATTGAACCTCCTCTATGCAGACTGTTCTGTACAGTAACTAAAAACCAGACTCCCATACAGCATCTATTTCCATTACAATTAATGGAAATCACACTCAATCATCTGAACAATTTCAGGATTTACTAGACACCTAAGCTAAGTCTCTATATTTTAACAGCACTAGATAACGCTCAAGTCATTTTTATTGCTGCCTTATAAAATTTCGAACTGTTTCCAACATTTTCTAGCTAATTGACTGTTACTCAGCTTTAGACATTAAGGCCTGTGAATGATTGGAAGCAAAATAACAATGTGGTTGGAACAAGGCTGCACGCTGTTTCTTATTCCAAAAGACCTCTGTTGCAGACATCAGGGCAGGTTCCGCTGTAATGAAACTTGATTCAGCCAGAGGATTGGAAATAAAAATTAAAAAACACAGGATACTAAGACTGCAGATTTATAGTATCAAAATTCAAAAACAGCAGCCAATGAGTGCAGCGAAAGCAGCGTGCAAGATTCGAGTCTGCATTGACAGCTAATATATGTATTGAAATAGGATTAGCAAAGTGATATTTTAAAAGTAAATTAATCATAAAAGGGTCAACATCATCACTTTACTAAACCATCTTCCCAACAATTTAGCATATCGCCATTTTCAAAGCAATGTAATGTTGTCATAGTTGTATAAATCAGCCATTGCAGTTAAGTAAATTACACACTCTCATTCCCCTGTCCTTGGAGAATATAGATAATCACTAGTTTCTTGCTCATTTGAAATGCCCTTTGGAAATGGGTACAGTATATTCATCTTATTGATTTTATTTAGTTAGAAGCTCACCTGAAAATTCAATATTCAAGTCCAAGAACATTGAGTGGCGTTGTGTAATTTGCTGCTGCATTTCCTACATTACAACAGTGACTAGACTTAAAAAAAAAATAAATTCATTGGCTATAAAGCACTTTGGGACTTCCTGAGGCCTTAAAAGTCGCTTTATAAATGCACGTCTTTCTATCAAATCCAGAATTAAGAGCAAAACTGTGAACCCACCTTTTTTCTGTCAAGGCTACTAGATGTTTGGCTTGGCTTTGGAAAGCCCGGTGTTGTAGACCAACGGGTGGGGTTTTTGCGAGAGGGCTCTGCTGGATTAAGATTAGGTCCCGTTACAGAGGACAAAAGACCAATCAGTGCAGGGTCGCTGCTGCGTCGCACGTGGAGTGGCATGTCTGATGAGAGAAAAAAGTAATTTTGCCATTATTGTCATAACCTGTCTCTAACAGTGAAAGGCTACAAAACAACAGTGATTAAACCATTGGCTACCAAGTGCTTTGGGACATCCTGCTGACATGAAATGCTGTAGAAAATGCAAGTTCTCTATCTCCTAAAGATGGGGGAGGGGAGAATGCTTCCAATGTAATGCACTTTCTTCCTTAAACCAATTTATTTCTATTTTCCCCTACTGCGAACATTTCCCAAAAGCCTTCTCAGTAACTGGGACTGAATATCTTTTAAATGGCATAAAATAGCTTTATGACGAGCATAGGAAACTGGGAAGCGGGTATTTCCATACCCAACACAGTAAGAGGTGTTCGCTTACATGCCTGTTACATACATCAGTAGAGCAGTCCTCTTTTAGTAGGGAGCCAGGCTGAAATAGTTCTGCAGCAGAGGTCGCTCCATGGCAAAAGTTTGCAATTCCTACTCAGAAATAGGAAGAAAAGCACACAAAACTGCAAATATCCTCTGATGGCTCATCTGGCTGGATCTCTCCGTTAAGTTACATGGTCTCCGCTGAAGCGGTGGTGTAACATTAGAATTAACACTGAGGATGAGGTAAATCAGCCAGGATTTCTGCTCCCAATCACAATCCCGTAAAGCCTGCTGGAAATGCACGAGGACATCGATTGGGGACAGAACAGGTTGGATTATTCCCCACAGTCCATGAGCCTGTTGACACTCACTATCTGGGCTCATCACTTCGGCAAGGCACTGGAGGGTGAACCGTATGCCAGCAAGAGTTAACGTCTTTAGGATAGGAGACAGAAAAAAGTTAAAGGGGAAACTAAGAGAAAAAAACTTCATATTGGAATATTTTACATTTAATGCAGTATATATTGTTCCATTTTAAGTTTGCACTAACGTAGATAACAGAGTGGCAATTCTAGTAATAACCAAAGGATAGTCAAGACAGCTAACTTGGATTTTTGGCAAATTCACCACACACATGCAGTTTCATCAATCCCACACCAAGTTCCATCTCGGTTCACCACTGTAATGTATGCACCTGTGAGTATGCTCACAGGGGCCACGTGGCGTAATGGATAAGGCGTTTGACTTCAGTGCAAACCCTGATGTGATCAGAAGATTGCAGGTTCGAGTCCTGCCGTGGTCATTTGTCGGGCTGAAATAGCTCAGTTGGGAGAGTGTTAGACTGAAGATCTAAAAGGTCCCTGGTTCAATCCTGGGTTTGTGTCAGATGTGTTGGTGTAGTGGTGATGTTACCAGAGGTGAGCGGCAGTTGGCGAGAGGTGGGAGCAGCGTCGGAGCGGCCTTATAAAAGGCCCAGCGGGAGCTCGAGAGTCAGCGGCAGTTGGCGAGAGGTGGGAGCAGCGTCGGAGCGGCCTATAAAAGGCCCAGCGGGAGCTCGAAAGTCAGCGGCAGTTGGTGAGAGGTGGGAGCAGCGTCGGAGCGGCCTATAAAAGGCCCAGCGGGAGCTCGAGAGTCAGCGGGAGGTGGGAGCAGCGTCGGAGCGGCCTATAAAAGGCCCAGCGGGAGCTCGAGAGTCAGCGGCAGTTGGCGAGAGGTGGGAGCAGCGTCGGAGCGGCCTATAAAAGGCCCAGCGGGAGCTCGAGAGTCAGCGGCAGTTGGCGACAGGTGGGAGCAGCGTCGGAGCGGCCTATAAAAGGCCCAGCGGGAGCTCGAGAGTCAGCGGCAGTTGGCGAGAGGTGGGAGCGGCCTATAAAAGGCGTATCGGTGCAGCTACAGTGGGAGAGAAAGCAAAAAAGAAGTAGAAAGGAATCAAAAGGTGACGTCACAGCCAATGGGGTAAGTGATTGATTGGTGAGTAGCTTTTCTTTTTATTTTTATATCAGTAAATAAACTGTAACATTGTTATTACCTTTCTAAGGGTTAAGGCATGGCAGGAGAGATCGGTCACGTGATATGCTCCTCCTGTGCCATGTGGGAACTCAGGGACACTTCCGGTGTCCCTGACGACTACATGTGTAAGAAGTGTATCCGCCTCCATCTCCTGATGGACCGCGTTGCGGAATTGGAGCTGAGGGTGGATTCACTCTGGAGCATCCACGATGCTGAGAATGACATAAGTGGCACGTGTAGTGAGTTGGTCGTACCGCATGAGAAGGATCCACAGCCAGCTAGGGAATGGAAGACCAGCAGGAAGAGTAGTACAAAGGAGGTAGTGCAGGGGTCCCTTGTGGTCATCCCCCTGCAAAACAGATACACTGCTTTGAGTGCTGTTGAGGGAGATGACTCATTAGGGGAGAGCAACAGCAGCCAAGTTCATGGCACCGTGGCTGGCTCTGTTGTACAGGAGGGCATAAAAAAAGAGTGAGAGAGCGATAGTGATAGGGGATTCAATCATAAGGGGAATAGATAGGCGTTTCTGCGGCCGCAATCGAGAGTCCAGGATGTTATGTTGCCTCCCTGGTGCAAGGGTCAAGGATGTCTCCGAGCGAGTGCAGGACATTCTGAAAAGGGAGGGAGAACAGCCAGTTGTCGTGGTGCACATTGGTACCAACGACATAGGTAAAAAAAGGGATAAGGTCCTACGAGACGAATTTAAGGAGCTAGGAGTTAAATTAAAAAGTAGGACCTCAAAAGTAGTAATCTCGGGATTGCTACCAGTGCCACGTGCTAGTCAGAGTAGGAATCGCAGGATAGCACAGATGAATACGTGGCTTGAGCAGTGGTGCAGTAGGGAGGGATTCAAATTCATGGGGCATTGGAACAGGTTCTGGGGGAGGTGGGACCAGTACAAACCGGACGGTCTGCACTTGGGCAGGAATGGAACCAATGTCCTAGGGGGAGTGTTTGCTAGTGCTGTTGGTGAGGAGTTAAACTAATATGGCAGTGGGATGGGAACCAATACAGGGAGACAGAGGGAAACAAAAAGGAGACAAAAACAAAAGACAGAAAAGAGATGAGTAAAAGTGGAGGGCAGAGAAACTAAAGGCAAGAAACAAAAAGGACCACTGAATATAAAAGGGCTGCAGGGGGGGTCAAAATTAAAAATCATAGTTTAAAAACTAGGATGAAAACACTCTACCTAAATGCACGCAGCATTAGAAATAAAGTAAATGAGTTGACGGCACAAATCATTACAAATGGGTATGATTTGGTGGCCATTACAGAGACATGGTTGCAAGGTGGCCAGGACTGGGAATTAAACGTACAGGGGTATCTGACGATTCGGAAAGATAGGCAGGAAGGGAGGTGGGGTAGCTCTGTTAATAAGGGATGATATCAGGGCAGTTCTGAGGGATGATATTGGCTCCAATGAACAAAATGTTGAATCATTGTGGGTGGAGATTAGAGATAGTAAGGGGAAAAAGTCACTGGTCGGCGTAGTTTATAGGCCCCCAAATAATAACTTCATGGTGGGGCGGGCAATAATCAAGGGAATAATGGAGGCATGTGAAAAAGGAACGGCAGTAGTTATGGGGGATTTTAACCTACATATCGATTGGTCAAATCAAATCGCAGGGGGTAGCCTGGAGGAGGAATTCATAGAATGCATACGGGATTGTTTCTTAGAACAGTATGTAACAGAGCCTACAAAGGAGCAAGCCATTTTGGATCTGGTCCTGTGTAACGAGACAGGAAAAATAAACGATCTCCTCGTAAAAGATCCTCTCGGAATGAGTGATCACAATATGGTTGAATTTGTAATACAGATTGAGGATGAGGAAGTTGTGTCAGAAACGAGAGTACTATGCTTAAACAAAGGGGACTACAGTGGGATGAGGGCAGAGTTGGCTAAAGTAGACTGGAAACAAGGACTAAACGGTGGCACAATTGAGGAACAGTGAAGGACTTTTAAGGAGCTCTTTCATAATGCGCAACAAAAATATATTCCAGTGAAAAAGAAGGGCGGCAAGAGAAGAGATAACCAGCCGTGGATAACCAAGGAAATAAAGGAAAGTATCAAATCAAAGACCAATGCGTATAAGGTGGCCAAGGTTAGTGGGAAACTAGAGGATTGGGAAGATTTTAAGCAACAGCAAAGAATGACTAAAAAAGCAATAAAGAAAGGGAAGATAGATTACGAAGTAAACTTGCGCAAAACATAAAAACAGATAGTAAAAGCTTTTACAGATATATAAAACGGAAAAGAGTGACTAAAGTAAATGTTGGTCCCTTAGAAGATGAAAAGGGGGATTTAATAATGGGAAATGTGGAAATCGCTGAGACCTTAAACAATTATTTTGCTTCCGTCTTCACAGTGGAAGACACAAAAACCATGCCAAAAATTGCTGGTCATAGGAATGTGGGAAGGGAGGACCTTGAGATGATCACGATCACTCGGGAGGTAGTGCTGGACAGACTAATGGGATTGAAGGTTGACAAGTCCCCTGGTCCTGATGAAATGCATCCCAGGGTATTAAAAGAGATGGCGGAAGTTATCGCAGATGCATTTGTTATAATCTACCAAAATTCTCTGGACTCTGGGGAGGTACCAGCGGATTGGAGAGCAGCTAATGTAACGCCTCTGTTTAAAAAAGGGGGCAGGCAAAAGGCAGGTAACTATAGGCCGGTTAGTTTAACATCTGTAGTGGGGAAAATGCTTGAAACTATTATTAAGGAAGAAATAGCGGGACATCTAGATAGGAATAGTGCAATCAAGCAGACGCAGCATGGATTCATGAAGGGGAAATCATGTTTAACTAATTTACTGGAATTCTTTGAGGATATAACGAGCATGGTGGATAGAGGTGTACCGATGGATGTGGTGTATTTAGATTTCCAAAAGGCATTCGATAAGGTGCCACACAAAAGGTTACTGCAGAAGATAAAGGTACGCGGAGTCAGAGGAAATGTATTAGCATGGATAGAGAATTGGCTGGCGAACAGAAAGCAGAGAGTCGGGATAAATGGGTCCTTTTCCGGTTGGAAATCAGTGGTTAGTGGTGTGCCACAGGGATCAGTGCTGGGACCACAACTGTTTACAATATACATAGATGACCTAGAGGAGGGGACAGAGTGTAGTGCAACAAAATTTGCAGATGACACTAAGATTAGTGGGAAAGCGGGTTGTGTAGAGGACTCAGAGAGGCTACAAGGAGATTTGGAGAGGTTAAGCGAATGGGCTAAGGTTTGGCAGATGGAATACAATGTCGGAAAGTGTGAGGTCATCCACCTTGGGGAAAAAAAAACAGTAAAAGGGAATATTATTTGAATGGGGAGAAATTACAACATGCTGTGGTGCAGAGGGACCTGGGGGTCCTTGTGAATGAAACTCTTTTGGAGTTTACCTGTAACACATAAACATTAAATGGTGCCACCCGACCAATCCCAAAAGGTTAGTTTGCAGGTGCAGCAGGTAATCAGGAAGGCGAATGGAATGTTGGCCTTCATTGCGAAAGGGATGGAGTACAAAAGCAGGGAGGTGTTGCTGCAACTGTATAGGGTATTGGTGAGGCCGCACCTGGAGTACTGCGTGCAGTTTTGGTCACCTTACTTAAGGAAGGATATACTAGCTTTGGAAGGGGTACAGAGACGATTCACTAGGCTGATTCGAGAAATGAGGGGGTTAACTTACGATAGATTGAGTAGACTGGGTCTTTACTCGTTGGAGTTCAGAAAGATGAGGGGTGATCTTATAGAAACATTTAAAATCATGAAAGGGATAGACAAGATAGAGGCAGAGAGGTTGTTTCCATTGGTGGGGGAGGCTAGAACTAGGGGGCACAGCCTCAAAATACGGAGGAGCCAATTTAAAGAATTTCTTCTCCCAGAGGGTTGTGAATCTGTGGAATTCTCTGCGCAAGGAAGCAGTTGAGGCTGGCTCATTGAATGTTTTCAAGTCAAAGATAGATAGATTTTTAAGCAATAAGGGAATTAAGGGTTACGGGGAGCGGGCGGGTAAGTGGAGCTGAGTCCACGACCAGATCAGCCATGATCTTGTTGAATGGCGGAGCAGGCTCGAGGGGCTAGATGGCCTACTCCTGTTCCTAATTCTTATGTTCTTATGTGATCAACCTGCATTAGTTATCCACCGGTATGCTCGCGGTCTTCCGCGAGAGGTGGACACCCGGAGGGACTGGAGTGCATCATCACCCCCGACAACCAAACTTTATTTTGATTTTTTGTTTATTGTGCCAGGTTTTAGTGCACCCCACCGCTGCTTTTTAGCCAGGGGGCACTTGTATAATTTGTGTTTCAGTGCTCTCAAAAAAAAACAAGGGGGCACTTGTTTGGAAATGTTTGGTGTGACACTGGGTCTCTGCTGCGGTTTTGAGTCTCCCACTTAGGGAGGGCAGTCAGGCGTTGGTGTGCTTCAGCAACCAGCATGCGACTTTCCGTCTTCAGATCCTGCAGAGATACCTCTACGTTGAGCCCCCTCCTAGGTGGCGTGCGTTGGCAACGTATTTCTTCCGCCAGCAGTACAGCCTCAATTATGACACACAGCTCCTGTTTGTGAGCCTGGGGGGGGCGTCAGGACCGCCATGCGGGGGCTGCCTGTCTTTTACCAGGAACTCATCAGGGTCTGGAACAGAGTCGCCACCAAGCGCAGCTCTCCCCCGTCTGGAGTGGCGGCCGTCATGCAGGAGCCGCTGCTCAGGAATCCGTACCTCCACGACCGCGGTTTTAGGTGGCAGGCGGACGAGGGAGCTGTGGCTGGCGAGGTGACCAGGGTCAGGGACCTGCTCGACGGTGGAGGAGCGGGCTGGATGGTGACAGACGTGCTGGCATGGTGGCTAAACTGGGATGACGTCCGGCGCGCGGCCAATGCCATCGAGTCGCTAAAAACAGCGCTGGGCCCTGACTCCATTAGGTGCGTCGAGGAGGCTCAAGCACTTGGGGAGATCCCGTCCAAACTGACCCCCGTCCAGACGGAATTCCTCATCGGCGCCAAGCCCCGAAACCTCCCGGGAGCCGGCGCCTCACAACTTGAGCCTCCTCGGGGAAATCCCCTCTGTGCCTTTCAGTTCTACGCGGAGGGGGTTCCTGTACGGGCGGCTCTTGCACACTCTCCACCTTGCCATCCTCGTCTGCCGTCCAGACATGCCATGGCGTACCATCTTGCTGACCAGAGGAGGCGGGGGTCCCCAATGGAGTGCACTCTATGCGGGAGTCCCCCCTCTATTTATCGGGGACTTGGCCTGGAGGGTGGTGCACGGAGCAGCACCGTGCAATAAGTTTTTAAGTCGGTTCACGGGCTCCCAGGCCGCCTGTAATTTCTGC
This sequence comes from Pristiophorus japonicus, assembly GCF_044704955.1. Taxonomy (NCBI): domain Eukaryota; kingdom Metazoa; phylum Chordata; class Chondrichthyes; family Pristiophoridae; genus Pristiophorus; species Pristiophorus japonicus. The sequence goes on from NC_091981.1 coordinate 251,538,705, forward strand.
GGTCTGAAAGAGTATGTGTTCCATGTTTTTATTGACTGTGCGAGGTTGCAGCCCCTATTCCATTATTTGAAGGGGCTGCTCCTCAAATTCTGGTTGCACTTCAGTCCCACACTCCTGATCTTTGGGCACCCTGTGCGGAGGGGAGCGGTAGGTCCGAAGGTCTCCTCATAGGACTGCTCCTGGGCATGACCAAGGGGGCCATCAGCCGGTCCAGGCAGCGGGCGGTCGAAGGGGTCATTCAGCCCGACTGCCTGCCTCTCTTCTGTGGTTACATCCGAGCCAGGGTGTCCCTGGAAATGGAACACGCGGTGTCCACCGGTACACTCGCGGCCTTCTGTGAGAGGTGGGCGCCGGAAGGACTGCAGTGCATCATCACCCCCGGCAACCAAATTTTAATTTGATATTAATGTCTAAAGTTTAATTTGTTTAAGTTGTTGGATTTAGTGCCCCCCCCCCCCCCTCCCCCGCCCTTATAGCCAGCGGGCACTTGTATAATTTGTGTTTTAGTGCTCTCAAAAAAAAACTACAAAAAAGGGCCACTTGAAAAGTTGTTGGAGTGTGTGCCGCCCCCCCCCCACCTTTAATCAGGGGGGCACTTGTTTATTTGTGACTACAAAAATAGTTGTAGAGCTGTTGCATTGTGAGAGGCTTAGCCAGTCATGTGATGTTCACAAGACTCAATAAAACCCCAGACAGTTGAGTCTAGGTTGTTAATGATGAAGTATGCTGTTGTGAGCCTGGTGGATGAACCGGCAATGTGTAGTGTGACTATTAAATCTTTATTAATAAACCAACTAGTTCTTAATGGCAATGTGTTGCTATGAATTCTTAAGCAAAGAACCCATGAAACAAATACATTACAACCACCCCTCTCTCCCCTCAAAACACACAAGTTGGGGAGCAGCAACATTACACACACGGCTTTAAAGTTGACTCAAATAGAGAACTTGTCACTAAATTTAGAAAAACAATTCTGTTCCACTTCGTATCTATAGTGACAGATCTATTCATCAATGTATATTTAATGCAATCAAACTAACTAACTGATTCATCAAGCTAATTATAATTAAGTTCATCACCACCCAAACCAATTCCTAGTATGACGACACACTGCTTTCACACACATCCAATTGACCAGTTAAAAAGCAGCATTGCCAGATTGGAGAGCAGGTAGTCTGCTCACATTCTTCACATCTAGCAGAAGTTGTTCCAAAGGAGCCCAGGGATGGTGGGGGCTGGGAGTTGATACAGAAATGGGAGAGACACATTCTGATCTTCTCTCCTCCCCTCCCTTGGGATTTCCTATGATAGATCCCCTTTGCTAACTTTAAAAGATGAATGTAATTGCTTTGACATTTAAGAACACTAAAAATGCACTAAAAAACATACTAAGTTTGCAGCAAACTCACACATCCAAGTGTTTGGAATACAGGAACATCTAGATTGCGAGCCTAATGCCCCTAACAATGCATCTTGAAAAATTTTATTCTATTAGATTTAATAAAAGTGATTTCACTTGGCCTTGAGTATATCTCCTCATCAATTTCAGTATTTCTCCCTTTTTCAAAAATAAGAAAGCATTAATCGTGTTGGTCCCTATTTACCCTGGATCAGATACAGTGATGCACACTACAGCAAGCCGATTGCATCTGTCCCCAGACCACCTGATAACAGAGACAATAATAGGCAGTTTCAGCTTCCTAGACTAGAAAAAGTTAAAATTAATGAGTCCCACAGATGGCGTGGAAAGACTCAATTTTTATAACTAATTTAATATTTTTTAAAACCAAGCCCTTTTAAGAATGGCTGTGATAATGATTTGATCACAAATGTAATTTGGGCAGAATAAAATGAGCATTTTATTTGCTATCAGCCATATTCACTTTGCGGTGACAGCTTTCTATCTGAAATGCTTACTTGAAGCGCATGCCATTTTTTTACTGCCACATCCCATATATGAATCTATGCCATAAAATATTCATTCTGTAAAAGATTAGTCATGCATAAATAACCTCAGAAGTATTTACTGCATGAAAATTTAAATGCCCGCTGGAATTTCTTTCAGAAAAATTACATCTAGATTTTTTCAAAACTGGGTTTTCACGAGACACTGAAGCTGGGGAATAGAGACTTGAACAACATACTGCATCTTCAGAAGGGGCAGCCCCTCCAATTTGTGTAAGAATTGCAGCAGGAAAGACCATTTCAGCACTGGATTCATCAACGTAGTACAGAGACAGCACATTCTCACCTGCAAGCTCACAAATTAGTGGTCTATTTTTTGTCAGGAACGCTTTTGATGACAAATAAGATCTGTTATGGAAGTTATCAATCTAGAGATTGATTTCAGCTGCGTTCCCTGGAACACTGACCCAGATATATTCCACTATGTTACTTCATTTCTTTTTGGTGGAAGATTTTATTGACATTTTGTTTTGTTTACCTCCTGGTCAGAAGTTATTGTGTTTGCCCAAGTGCACAATTTATACTCATTTTAAGCTTCTCTGCTTTATGGGTGACACCTTCGATTTTGGAAAGAAACTTTTCCTCGACTTACTGGTTCAGAGTTTATATATTCCCAACATGTGCCTGTGTTATGCATGTAATGGTCCTAAACTTTGAAGAGCAGAGATGGACTCTCTTAAATTAAACAACAAGATGACCACTTTAAAAACGATTTGTTGGCTCCTGTAAAGTGCAATTAAGCTGGACAGCAAGATATGTCACATTGTTGCTATCACAGGCAAACCAGGCTGCCCTGTCTGCAAGGAGACGACAAACCCACCTCAAAGGGGACAACAGGATTGGAATAAACACTTGCTTTAAAAAAATGCAAAAGGCTGGCTCTGGTACAACCTTTAGCGTCTAGACAGATTGCAATGCATTTTGTAAAGATCCCAGCCCAAAACTGTTCTTGGGCCTTCGAAAGTCAAGCAAAATTCTCTGCAGAGCTGTACAGCAATATTGGGATATTTGCACAGCAATTTTGTAATGCCTTTAATTGTGCAGCAACAATTTCTGAACTGCATTGGGTGAAAATGGATTTTCAGGGAACCTTTTCAGTACTTTGGAGCCTCAGTATAGTTCGGTTGCGTAAACTGACTTGCCTGTTAAAAATAAAACCGTGGCTTCACTTTCGCATGTTTTATTTCTATTCAAATTGATTTTATATCTTCAAACCACATGATGGGTGGTTGAAAAGGTTAGGTGACAGCAGACATATTTAACAATTTATTTCTTTGACATATAATGCAGAAACACTGGAAGATTTTGATGGAGATGTCAACACACATGGAAAACAATTGACCAACCTTTGCTTCACTCCTTGACTGAATCAGAACCTGAATGTCAAGACCTAATTATATGAGCTCACCACACATAAATTCTTTTTCTAACTCTGCTTTGTCTTGGATTGTTTGATACATGGGTTACCCTTCGCTCCAATACGAGCTTTCATGTCTCAAAACTTTCTTCTGAACACCTTGCTTTGTCGCAAAACTTGGCATCACAGTTTGCACACTCTACTTGATGCACCTTTAAATTGAAGATTTAATTGGTAGTAGACATGGAAGTCACTAAGCGGAAAGCGAAAGTTAGTTAAGGGTCTCCGTCTTCTTCGCTAAAGTCCATACAATCCATTATATGGCTCTACAGATGGCACTCGTGAATTGTACAGCATCTGGAAATATAGAAATAATCGCATCAAGTGACAGACTTGCAATATATGCAGAATGCATGGCATGGCATATCCCAGATCTGCAGGTATTTAAGAGGAGTATATATGCACAAAGTGTCACAAAGTTGTGCTGCCTGAGTAGAGAACTGCTGAGCTTGATCGGCTGCTTTTAATGTGCAATACTGTATGTGCAAGGAGGGAATTTTTCTGGAGGTATGTTCCAGTAGGTAGCTATCCCACAGAGAGAGAGAGAAATACTGAAGCAGGAGAGGGGAAATGGGTGACCACTCAAGGTTGGGTAGAGGTGGGGGGGGGGATATGAGAATACAGGAAAACTTTGTGGATCTGGATTTGCCAAGTGGGTATACAGTTCTCGATGCCCAGAATGAAAACAAGGATTGGACACTGAGCAGAGTAATCATGAGCAAAATCGTGACGACATAAAGCAAGGGATTACCCATTCAGAAGTGAGACAGTTCCAGGAGACCAAGCACGTTTATAAGTATCATAGAATCGTAGGCCCCAAGTTTCGTGCCGCGGCGAAAACGGCGCACCTCCGAGCTGGGCGCCTGTTTCTCGCGCCGAAAACTGCGCCTAAAAAAAAATCCGATAGCTCGATGTCTGCTTGGCGCGGTGCGCTTTTCGCAGCAGGGGGCGGAGCCTAACACTCGCGTCGATTTTCCAAGCAGCAGGGGGCGGGTACAATTTAAATTAGCCTTCGTGGTGCCGGCAACCCTGCGCGTGCGCGTTGGAGCGTGCGCGCACGCGCAGTCTCACACAAACATTGGCACTCGGCCATTTTTTAAAATACTGCAGAAAAAGTGAAGATTTGTTTCTTGGACCCCTGCAAAGGCTTGTAATTTAATTTTTTTTTATATTTCTGTGTGTGAGGGAGTGCTTTTAGCAGCACTGCTGAATAAATCACCTGCTGAAATCAGTGAGTTCAGCTTTTCACTGCTAAACTTGCAGAACCGGTGCTGCATTGGTGCATGCAAATTAAGGACTGTGTGTTTGGAGAAATAAGAGTGCCAATTCAACTTTGCAATGGATCAACGTCCACCAAGAACAAAGAATTTCTTGCATGAGGAAATGGAAATATTAGTCAACGTAATTGAGCAGAGATGGCAGGAGCTAGATACCAGCAACAGAGGTCGCATAAAAGTGTCACCAAAAGAAATGAAGAAACGCTGGAACCAAGTTGCAGAAGATTACTGCGCAGTGGTGCATACCAGGAGATCTGGAAGTCAGTGTAAAAAGAAATGGCACGACCTTGGTCAAGTAGTTAGTGCAAATAATATTTCCCATTTTTTATTTAATCGTAATTGTAACCTGGCTATCTGTAAGTAACCTTGCAGACTGACGCACTCTGTAAAAAGTTATATTTTACTCTTTGCAGAAGAAATTGGCCCACAACAAAAGGGAGGCAACTCGGACAGGAGGAGGCGTGCCCAATCTGCATCCACTGACACCCTTGGAACAAAGGGTAGCTGCTATGATGAGTCGTACATGGAGAAAAGCAATCGGTACAGCACAAGCTGGGCCCGCACGCGAGGAAGAGGGTAAGTCCTGAAAATGCATCATGGCCCTTTAAATCAACTTGCTGCCTGGCCTATGTGTGAGAGTACTCATGCCATCCACCCGGCCCCCTCCCTTGCTGTTAAGCATTTGACTGTTCTGATGTATTTTGCAGAACATGATGATGATGATGATGATGATGATGATGATGATGATGATGCTGCTGCTGCCAACCCTGAGGATCCTGAGGGTACAGAACAAGAACCAGTACAACCAGCTGCGGACGATCCAGACTGGATGATGGCAGCAATGACTGCAGGGGAGAGCTTCCAATTTAATGTTTACGAGCCCCCATCAAGGGGCATCAGAGTTTCAATCCCTAGCATAGGTCTTGGTTCCACCTTCCATGGTTTCGCTTCCGATGTTGTGGGTCCCAGTGGTGCTGCTGGTATAATGCAGCATTCTACAGTCAGTGCACTACCGTCCCAGCCTGCGCCTCTCTCTCGCATAGGTTCTGGTTCCACCTTCTCTGGTTTTGATTCCGACGCTTCGGGTCCCAGTGTTGCTGCTGATATCATGGAGCAGTTTACACCCATTCGTCCAACATCCCAGCCCACGGCTCGCACTCGAGTGCTGTCGTCTGGAACACCGAGTGTCCTACCGTTCCAGCCCGAGCCTCTCCCTCTAGTTCTGCCGTCTGCAACACAGAGCATCCCACCATTCCAGCCCGAGCCTCTCCCTCCAGTTCAGCCATCTGGAACACAGAGCATCCCACAGTCCCAGCCCGCATCTCCCTGTGTAGTGGTGCCACTTGCAACACCAAGCATCCCACCGTCCGTGCCCGCGCCTCCCAGTGTAGTGGTGCCACGAGGCAGACCCAGGCAGAGAAGGAGATTGGAGACACGCTCTCCTGAGATGCAGCGTGCAACAGATGCGACTCAGGTTGTGGCATTGGGTATGGAGACCAATGAGCTTACCCGATCACTCATCGGTGGCATCAATGCAGTAGGTGAAGAGTTGACGGTCCTGACGGGAGAAATAGCAATAATGACACGGGAACTTAGGGAGGGAATGTCCGAGGGAGTGCAATCGACGGCATAGGCCGTCAGGGAGGGCATGCAAATGTCGGCACAGGCCATCAGGGTGGGCATGCAAGTGTCGGCACAGGCCGTCAGGGAGGGCCTGGTTGAGGTAGCTGCTGCAATAAGGGCACACAGCCCGGCCAATCAAATGACACCCCCATGAGGAAGTGAACATTCACTGAGATATGGATGAGACATGGTTGCAGCCTTTCTTTGCTGCTTTTGTTCTTGTTCTTGATGTAGCTGTAGTAGTGTTTTTCAAATTGAAATTGTTTTGTAAGTTTTGTAACTTTACAACTTATAAAGGAATCTTATGGTTTTCAAGTGATCTTATAGTGTAAATGCTCTCACATTCTGTAAATTATTTAATTTTGCATCTAAAAAGTGATCTTGAAGTGTAAGTGATCTTAGAGTGTAAAATTTTTCACATAGAAAGTGTTTTGTAACTTTTGTAACTTTACAAGTTTATAAGTGATCTTAAAGTTTTTAAAGTGATCTTCAAGAGTCATATTAAAAAGTATAGTTTGATACAACAAATATTTTATTAGAGTGACGTTAACTTTTCAATAAAATATGTTTTCATTAAAACTGTTTCATGTTCCATTAACACAACACAACGTAGGAACAACTGCAAAGAATAAACATGTCCATGTGCAAAAGTAGTCGCAGAGCCCTCAGGCATCAGTAGTTGAAGCGTTCACGGATGAGCTGCTGGCGCAAGTCTCGAGCAATCGTTAAAGGGGCACGATGGACAGCCCTCCTCCGACCTCGTGCTCCGGCATCAGGCACTTGCATGCTTTCCTGATTGTCGTTATCATCCACATCCTGGTCTTCTGTAATACTCACGTCGGTCTTCGGGTTCCACTACCAGCTCCTGCTGCCTCATGATGGCTAAGTTATGAAGCATGCAGCACACAACAGTGAAATGACCGACAATCTGAGGAGGGTATAGCAACTGTCCTCCGGAATGGTCCAGGCATCGGAATCGCTGTTTCAATATGCCAATGGTCCTCTCAATGATGCTGTGTGTCGCAATGTGCGCCATGTTGTATTGACGGTCAGCTTCTGTCCGTGTCACGCGTTGGGGCGTCATGAGCCAGGTGGTCAGGCCGTACCCTTTGTCTCCCAGTAGCCAGCTCTGCCCTGCTGGCTGCTGCTCAAACATGTCAGATAGAACGCTGTCGCGTAGGATGAACGCATCGTGGGTGCTGCCAGGATATCTCGCATCGACTGACGTGATGCGCTGCTTGTCGTCACACATGAGCTTCACATTGATAGAGTGGAAACCTTTCCTATTTCGGTACTGCTCAGATACTGCTCACAAGGCTATGTGGGTACAATCAATGCAGCCCTGTACCTTTGGGAAGCCGGCAATCCTGAAGAAGCCCACAGCCCCCTCATGGATCGCTTGTGCGGTCATTGGGAAATTGATGAAGTCATTCCTTCGCGCATAAAGTGCAGCCGTGACCTGGTAAACGCAGGCATGTATCACACGTTGAGAGATGGCACACACATCTCCAGTTGTAGCCTGAAACAATCCCGAGGCATAGAAAGAAAGTGCAGCTGTTACCTTCACTTCAACAGACAAGGCAGTTGGCGTTCTGCTTCTGGCCTGCAAATCTGCTCTCACCATATCACAGATCTCAGTGACAACTTCTCTGCGAAAACGCAGCCTTTTCACACAATCAGCCTCGCTCATGTCCAGGTACTAGCGCCTGGTTCGATATTGTCGACGTGGGTAAGGTCTCCTGCCCATCAACCTACGGGCTACGACGATCCTGGTGCGGTGAGCTCTAATCAATTCTCTCCTATGCAGTGAATTGATGGCAAACCATTGCATAATACGTGGTGTTGACAATGCAGCACCCATTCTGCAAATTTAAATATAAAACTGTCTATGTGGCTGCCTCTATCTGTCCAAATGGCCTCAGTCCCCTTCACAGCTCGAAGGCTGCTGCTGTATCTTTGGCTGCCGTCGAGCCACTGACGCCGCCCCTAAAGCGTGGCCGAATGGCCTCAAGCACCATAAAGAGCTGCGTGTGTCCTGCGTTGATTCTTCGGCTGCCGGCCAGCCACTGACGCCGCTGATATCTCATGGCCAAATGGCCTCGGGTCCATCCGGTGCTGCGAATGAAGGCCTGCCTCAAGCACTGCAGCTCAGCTCGAAGCTTGCTGCCGCTGCCGTCGAGACACTGACGCCACACCCCTGCCTGTCTCCAACATGAAAGGCCTGCCTGAAGCACTTTCACACAGGTAGGAACATGGTTTATTTAATCTTTTCTTTGCTTATAAATTTTTATTCAGGTTGGATTTATTTGTACAAGTATAACTAAGGATTGATTGTAGAATTTAATGACTTCCCTTCCCTCCCCTCCCCTCCCACCTCGTTCCCTACGCCTAATTTTCTAAAATGTAGACAAGGTTTTTTCGAGCGTACAAAAATCTTCACTTACTCCATTCTAAGTTAGTTTGGAGTAAGTTTTCACTCACGAAACTTTGAAATCAGGCATAAGTGGCCGGACACGCCCCCTTTTGAAAAAAAAATTCTGTTCCAAAGTGAAACTGTTCTAACTGACTAGAACTGGAGCAAACTAAATGTAGAGAATTCCGATTTCTAAGATACTCCGTTCTACACCAGTTGCTCCTAAAAATCAGGAGCAAATCATGTGGAAACTTGGAGCCATAGAATGATTATAGCAAGGAAGGCTATTCGGCCCGTCGAGCTCGTGCCAGCTCTCTGCAAGAGCACCTCAGCTAGTCCCGCTCTTTCCCCACAGCCCTGCATAAAAACAATTCTTTCAAGTACTTATCCAACTTCCTTTTGAAATCTGTGATTGAGCATGCCATGCATTCCATGCAGTGCATTCCAGATCCTAACCACTTGCTGTGTAAAAAAAGTTTTTTCTTATGTTGCTTTTGGTTCCTTTGCCAATCACCTTAAACTGTGTCCTCTGGTTCTCGACCCTTCCTCCAATGGGAACAGTTTCTCTCTACCTACTCTGTCTAGACCCCTCACGATTTTGAACAACTCGATCAAATCTCCTCTCAATCTTCTCTGCTCCAAGGAGAACCACCCCAGTTTCTCTCAGCTATCCACATAACTGAAGTTCCTCATCCCTGGAATCATTCTCTGCACCCTCTCTCGGGCCTTCACATCCTTCCTAAAGTGTGGGGCCCAGAACTGGACACAATTCCAGATGAGGCCGAATCAGTATTTTATATAGGTTCATCGTAATTTCCACGCTTTTGTACTCTACACTTCTACTCAAGAAGCCCAGGATCCCGTAAGCTTTCTTAACTGCTTTCTCAACCTGCTCTGCCACCTTCAACGATTTGTGCACATGTACCATCGGCCTCTCTGTTTATGCACCCCGTTTAGGATTGTATCGTTCAATTTATATTTCCTTTCCTCATTCTTTCTACCAAAATGTATCACTTCACATTTTACTGCTTTAAATTTCATCTGCCACGTGTCCGCCCATTCCACCAGCCTGTCTACGTCCTCTTGAAGTCTATCACTATCCTCCTCACTGTTCACTATACTTACAAGTTTTGTGTCATCTGCAGATTTTGAAATTGTGCCCTGAACACCCACATCCAAGTCATTAATATATATCAAGAAAATCAGTGGTCCCAGTACTGACCCCTAGGGAACACCACTGTGTACCTTCCTCCAGTCTGAAACACAACCACTCACCACTACTCTCTGTTTCCTGTCACTTAGCAGTAGTGGGAAATTCCATATTGGGGGGACTAGCAATCTGAAGTACAAGACTCAACTGGTGTATTGTTTCTCTGGGGCCAGAACAGGGGCGGAGACGGTGTAAACATTTCTGGAAATGGAAGGAAAACAGCCAGAACTTGCGACCATGGGGAGTGGTTGAGGCAAATGGCATGGATACATTCAAGGAGCAGCAAGAAAGTACATGAGGGAGAAAGGAATACAAGGTTATGTTAATAGGGTGAGATGAATTAGGGTGGAAAGGAGGCTTGTGTGGAGAATAAACACCAGCATAGACCAGTTGGGCCGATGACTTATTTCTGTGCTGTAATTTCTACTTAATTCTATGCAACTTGAAGTTCATGTTGCTTGTGTTCAGCTGCTTCACCAATAACATTCTCTCTGTTATGAAATCAGAATTGCGGCTGTTCACTAAAGATCTCACAATGTTGAATTCCATTCACAACTTTTCCGAAGCAACCCATGCCAACCTACACAGCAGGATCGACAATAAGAGTAGGATTGACAAATGACAGGTAACAATTGTGTTAAATAAGTAGCAGGTAATGACCATCTTGAACAAGAGAAAGCCCAGCCACTTCCTGTTGACCTTGATGCCACCATTGCCATAGAAACATAGAAAATAGGTGCAGGAGTAGGCCATTCGGCCCCTTGAGCCTGCACCACTATTCAATGAGATCATGGCTGATCATTCACCTCAATACCCCTTTCTTGCTTTCTCCCCATACCCCTTGATCCCTTTAGCCATAAGGGCCATATCTAACTCCCTCTTGAATGTATCCAATGAACTGGCATCAACAACACTCTGCGATAGGGAATTCCACAGGTTAACAACTCTGAGTGAAGAAGTTTCTCCTCATCTCAATCCTAAATGGCTTACCACTTTTCCTTAGATTATGTCCCCTGGTTCTGGACTTCCCCAACATCGGGAACATTCTTCCTGCATCTAAGCTGTCCAGTCCCGTCAGAATTTTATATGTTTCTATGAGATCCCCTCTCATCCTTCTAAACTCCAGTGAATACAGGCTCATGTTGATCCAGTCTCTCCTCATATGTCAGTCCTGCCATCCCAGGAATCAGTCTGGTGAACCTTCGCTGCACTCCCTCAATAGCAAGAACATCTTTCCTCAGATTCGGAGATCAAAACTGAACACAATATTCCAGGTGAGACCTCACTAAGGCCCTGAACAACTGCAATAAGACCTCCTTGCTCCTATACTCAAATCCCCTATGAAGGCCAACATACCATTTGCCTTCTTCACCGCCTGCTGTACCTGCATGCCAACTTTCAATGACTGATGTACCATGACACCCAGATCTCGTTGCACCTCCCCTTTTCCTCATCTGCCGCCATTCAGATAATATTCTGCCTTTGTGTTTTTGCCACCAAAGTGGATAACCTCACATTTATCCACATTATACTGCATCTGTCATGCGTTTGTCCACTCACCTAACCTGTCCGAGTCACCCTGCAGCCTTTTCGCGTCCTCCTCAGAGCTCACACCGCCACCCAGCTTAGTGTCATCTGCAAACTTGGAGATATTACACTCAATTCCCTCATCAAATCATTAATGTATATTGTAAATAGCTGGGGTCCCAGCACTGAGCCCTGCGGCACTCCACTAGTCACTGCCTGCCATTCTGAAAAGGACCCATTTATCCCAACTCTCTGCTTCCTGTCTGCTAACCAGTTCTCTATCCACGTCAGTACATTACCCCCAATACCATGCGCTTTGACTTTGCACACCAATCTCTTGGGACCTTGTCAAAAGCGTTTTGAAAGTTCAAATACACCACATCCACTGGTTCTCCCTTGTCCACTCTACTAGTTACATCCTCAAAAAATTCTAGAAGATTTGTCAAGCAGGATTTCCCTTTCATAAATCCATGCTGACTTGGACCGATCCCGTCACTGCTTTCCAAATGTGCTGCCATTTCATCTTTAATAATTGATTCCAACATTTCCCCCACGACCAATGTCAGACTACCCGGTCGAAAATTACCCGTTTTCTCTCTTTCCCTCCTTTCTTAAAAAGTGGTGTTACATTAGCTGCCCTCCAGTCCATAGGAATTGATCCAGAGTCGATAGACTGTTGGAAAATGATCACCAATGCATCCACCATTTCTCGGGCCACTTCCTTAAGTACTCTGGGATGCAGACCATCAGGCCCCGGGGATTTATCGGCTTTTCAATCCCATCAATTTCCCTAACACAATTTCCTGCCTAATAAGGATTTCCTTCACTTCCTCCTTCTCACTAGACCCTCGGTCCCCTCGTATCTCCGAAAGGTTATTTGTGTCTTCCTTCGTGAAGACAGAACCAAAGTATTTGTTTAACTGGTCCGCCATTTCTTTGTTCCCTGTGATAAATTCACCTAAATCTGACTGCTAGGAACCTACGTTTGTCCTCACTAATCTTTTTCTCCACATATCTATAGAAGCTTTTGCAGTCAGTTTTTATGTTCCCAGCAAGCTTCCTCTCGTACTCTATTTTCCCCCTCCTAATTAAACCCTTTGTCCTCCTCTGCTGTATTATAAAATGCTCCCAGTCCTCAGGTTTGTTGCTTTTTCTAGCCAATTTATATTCCTCTTCCTTGGATTTAACACTATCCTTAATTTCCCTTGGTAGCCACGGTTGAGGCACCTTCCCAGTTTTATTTTTACTCCAGACAGGGATGTACAATTGTTGAAGTTCATCCATGTGATCTTTAAATGTTTGCCATTGCCTATCCACTGTCAACCCTTTAAGTATCACTCGCCAGTCTATTCTAGCCAATTCACGGTCTCATACCATCGAAGTTACCTTTCCTTAAGTTCAGGACCCTAGTCTCTGAATTAACTGTGTCGCTCTCCATCTTAATGAAGAATTCTACCATATCATGGTCACTCTTCCCCAAGGGGCCTCGCACAACAAGATTGCCAATTAGCCCTTTCTCATTACACATCACCCAGTCTAGGATGGCCAACCCTCTAGTTGGTTCCTCGACATATTGGTCTAGAAAACCATCCCTAATACACTCCAGGAAATCCTCCTCCACCGTATTGCTACCAGTTTGGTTAGCCCAATCAATATGTAGATTAAAGTCGCCCATGATAACTGTTGTACCTTTATTGCACGCATCCCTAATTTCTTGTTTGATGCCGTCCCCAACCTCACTACTACTGTTTGGTGGTCTGTACACAACTCCCACTAGCGTTTTCTGCCCTTAGGTATTCCGTAGCTCCACCCATACTGATTCCACATCATCCAAGCTCATGTCCTTCCTTACTATTGCATTAATTTCCTCTTTAACCAGCAACGCCATCCCACCTCCTTTTCCTTTTTGTCTATCCTTCCTAAATGTTGAATGCCCCTGAATATTGAGTTCCCAGTCTTGGTCACCCTGAAGCCATGTCTCCATGATGTCAATTACATCATACCCATTAACTATTATCTGCGCAGTTAATTCATCCACAGTATTCCGAATATTCCTCGCATTGAGGCTCAAAGCCTTCAGGCTTGTCTTTTTAACACACTTTGCCCCTTTAGAATTTTGCTATAATCCATGTTGACCAACATCAGTATCTTGGGGGTCACCACTGACCAAAGGCTGAACTGGGCCAGCCATATTAACACCATGGCAACAACAGCAGAGGGGGGAGGGTGGGGAGGGGAGCTGCGTGACAAGTGGCTCACCTCCTGACTCCTCAAAGCCTCGCCAGTATCTACAAGACTGAAGTCAGAAGTGTGATGGAATAGCCATCACTTGTCTCAATTGGTACAGCGGCAAAAAATAAACAAGAAGCTCAACACCATCTAAGACAGCGGTCCTCAAGCTTTTTTGGTTGAATGACCCCAATTCAAATGGATTAGTAATCATGGACCCCCTCCACCCGAGTTATCGTATAAACTCCTTGCACATTTACATTTCTGAATGTAAAGTCCGTTAGTGTCCTGTTGAATGGATTTCACATTATTTTGCGGACTCCCCCGGAAAGTTTCTACTGAGCCAAGGACTTCTGCGGAACTCAGTTTGAGAACGACTATCATGCACAGTTCGTTTGATTGGTGCCCCTACCCGCAGACATAATATTCACCCCTCCCCCACTAACGCACTGTGCTTCAGTATGTATGTACGATCTTCAAGATGCGCTGCAGCAACTCATTAAAGTTACAACTACAGCATCTTCCTCCCCTGTGACCGATACCACTGAGGAGGACAAAAGTAACAATGTTGTGCTAACACATCATCTTGACTTGGACATATATCGCCATTCCTTTATCAGAGTTGGGTTCAGAATCGTGGAATTTCCCACCGAAAACCGTTGTGGGAACATCATCACCGCAAGACTTCAGCGGTTCAAGGAGAAGGCCCATGTCCACCTTCTCAACGCAGCAATAAATACAGCCTATGAGCACCATCAACATCCTGAGCGCAATTAAAAATATACATCACAGAGAGAGTTTAGGAAGTTAGATTCGAGGATAAACTGCAAGACATTGAAAGTAGCAATCTGAGGATTTCTCTCTGTGTGTGTCATGTGCTGGATTAATTAGATACGTCAATATGCACTCGGCAGATGGGGCCCAAATTTGGCCCACCCGTTTTTTTCAGCGCCGAAAAGATCTCCCCGGATTGTGGCCGCTCTGTGGCATCTCCCATGGCTTGGCGCGGCGTGGTCTATCCATTAGGAGGCAGAGCTAGGGCCCTGCATGAATAACAGTGCCGGCAGCTCAACGCATGTACACTGGAGGCTTTGCGCAGGCGCAGTAGCTCGGCGAGGAGAAGTCCATTCCGTCAGAGAAGTTCCTCGGTGAATCCTTGAGAGAGAGAGAGAAAGTCGGAGTCGGAAAAAGTCGGAGAGGAGTCGGAGTCGGCCCACTGACTTCCAGGTCGAGTTAGGAAGGTAGGACTTAAGTTTTATTTTTTCTTTATTATTGATGTTTTTTCTGCTTCTTGAATGTTGTTGTGAAGGTGTTTAGTGCTTTGCAAGGTCCTCTCCGCTTCCCTTCTCCCCCATCTCTGGTTACCTGCGCTGATTTCTTAACTCTCGGCAAGGATTTTCTGTGCGGCCACAAGTGGCCACATACTCTGGCCTAAGTTAGTGTGGAGCAAATATTAGCTGTCCAAAGTGGCCTAAATGGCCAAAATGGGCGTAGGTGGCTGGTAACGCCCCCTTTTGAAAAAAAAACTTAAAAAAAAAACTAACTCACTTACACTGGCACAAATTAAATGTGCAGAATGGGGATTTTTAAGATTCTTCAAAAAAATCAAGTTGCTCCCCAAAAAAAGGAGCAACTCCTGGGCAAATTTGGGCCCATGGTGTGGGAGGATGATTTTAAATTCTGAGCACAATGGGGCAAAAGTTGTGGAGCAAAAGAAAGCATTTCAGATGGGATTCGTTTCATCTATGTTTTGCAAAGAGAGCAAATAGATTAGTGGTGGTAGATTTAAACTAATAAAGGGATCAGGAATCATTATTCACTTTCCACACTGCTATCCACACAAGTCGTGGTTCATAAATGTTTTTGGCTGCAACTCCCCTTTCTACCATAGTTTCCTAAAACAAAGCGTAGCTTCACAAAAACTGTGACCAACTATATTTAGGGAAGGCGGAAGGGCTATGGATTATTTTTGTCACTGTGGCATTGCACATAGGTGACCTGATGACACGGATTAACATTCTCACATTACAACAGTGACTACACTCCAAAAGCACTTCATTGGCTGTAAAGCGCTTTGAGACGTCCGGTGGTCGTGAATGGCGCTATATAAATGCAAGGCTTTATTTCTTTCTTTAATCTTCATTTTAACAATTGTTTATAAATAATCAAAAAAAGTGTCTGATAAACTCGATGATGCAGTACCCTACCAAATATTCCAAGACGACTCAGTCCTGTTATGAACACAGAACTATTCCAGTTCTTTTAAAATGACCACACACAAATTAATGTCTCCTCCTTAAAGTTAATAAGGAAACTGAGTACTCTGTAAAATAACTGCTTTCTTTACAACCAATATTTTGTGAAAGGAAAATCATTTAATTGCATTTTTCCAGTTGCAAAGTCGAGGCAGAGATGTGGAACTTCTTAGCAAAAGCATAAACCGATAAACGTGGACACCAGGTTACCTAAGTTGATGATGGATGGCATACCTGCATTTTTGAGACTTTTATTTTGCTTCTGTGAAGTTGTGGTTCCTATTGTTAATGCTAAATTTAACTAATGATCACAAATCTTTCTCTTTGAAAGGTTTGGACACTGTTGTAAGAGTGAATGGGTGTATTTTGTGAACACACTGTCACACAGAACTTAGAAGAGAATACATTGGGTTGCCAGTGTGATTGAGCATACATCGGGAACATCATGCTTTTTGAGGTCTTAATAATTTGGCGTGGTTCCTGGAGTTTAGTTGCATCTGGGGGTCTCACAGAGCTGGTTGTTAAGTTTTCAGTGAGATTTCGGAACCCGATCAAATAAATCTCTAACAGTTTCTGGGATTGTACCCAAATGCTCCACTCTTGCCTTCTTGGTTGTGGAAACCATTCAGAAAGGAATGTTATCAGAAGAGTGTACGATGACAGCTTTCATTTAATGGAGCGTTAATATTAAAAATAAGTCCAAAATTGTTGCACAGAGGCACAATCAAAAAAATGAACATTGAGCGAAAAGATTACATTTTAGACGGAGCGATCAAAAGCTTGGTCAAAGATGGCGATAGAGGAAATGAGTTGGACTGGTGGAGAGGCAAAGGCGTTTAGGAAGGGAATTCCAAAAAATGGGACCTAAACAACTGTAAGGCAGGGACAAGGGAAATGGAAGATTTGCAAGAGGCGAGAGGTTCAGAGAGTTTGAGGCGGGTGGCGTTGTCGGCCTGGAAGTTACAGAGATAGAGAGTAACAGTGCCATGAAGGTGTTTAAAGAGGCAAGTAAATAAGAAATAAAGAGTGATCAATATTTTGTCACATTTTTGTTTCTCTTTACGGTGTCACAGCGAAGACTCCAGTTTCCACCACAACCCAGTCTGTAACCGGCCAACTGGAGCTCCATGCAAAGGATCCAGATTGACTGGGCTTTCCCACCTCCTTTTAAAGGAAGCATTTTGCTTTCACTCTGCAAGTGTATTTCTTCATTCGTTCCTGGGATGTGGGTGTCACTGGTAAGGCCAGCATTTATTGCCCATCCCGAATTGCCCTCGAGAAGGTGGCGGTGAGCCATCTTACAAAAGAAATAGGAGCACCTGGCCCCTTGAGTCTGCTCCACCATTTAATAAGATCATGGACTCAACTCCACTTCCCTGCCTGCTCCCCATAACCCTTTACTCCCTTGTCGCTCAAAAATCTGTCTATCTCCGCCTTAAATATATTCAATGACCCAGCCTCCACAGCTCTCTGGGACAGAGAATTCCACAGATTTACAACCCTCTGAGAGAAGAAATTTCTCCTCATCTCAGTTTTAAGTGGGCAGCCACTTATTCTGGGATTATGTCCCCTAATTTTAGTTTCCTCTGAGTGGAAATATCCTCTCTGCATCCACCTTGTCGAGCCCCCTCATTATCTTATATGTTTCGATAAGATCACCTCTCATTTTTCTGAACTCCAGTGTGTATTGGGCCAACTTACTCAACCTCTCTTCATAAGTCAACTCCATCTCCAGAATCAAGCTAGTGAACCTGCTCTGAACAGCCTCCAATGTAAGTATATCCTTCCTTAAATATAGAGACCAAAACTGTACACAGTACTCTAGGTGTGGCCTCACCAATACCCTGTACAGTTGTAGCAGGACTTCTCTGCTTTTATACTCTATCCCCCTTGCAATAAAGGCCAACATTCCATTTGCCTTCCTGATTATTTGCTGTGCCTGCATATTAACTTTGTGTTTCATGCACAAGGACCCCCAGGTCCCTCTGTACTGCAGCATTTTGCAGTTTTTCTCCATTTAAATTACAATTTGCTTTTCTATTTTTTCTGCCAAAGTGGATAACCTCACATTTTGCCACATTATACTCCATCTGCCATTTTTTTGCCCACTCACATAGCTTGTCTATATCCCTTTGCAGATTTTTTGTGTCCTCCTCACAATTTGCTTTCCCATCCATCTTTGTAATTATCAGCAAATTTGGCTACATTACACTTGGTCCCTTCATCCAAATCATTAATATAGATTGTAAATAGTTGAGGACCCAGCACCGATCCCTGTTAACTACTGTTTGCCAACCGGAAAATGACCCATTTATCCCGACTCTCTGTTTTCTGGTAGTAAGCCAATCCTCTACCCATGTTAATATATTACCCCCAATCCCATGAACTTTTATCTTGTGCAGTATCCTTTTATGTGGCACCTTATTAAATGCCTTCTGTAATCCAAATAAACCACATCCACTGGTTCCCCCTTATCCACCCTGCTCGTTACATCCTCAAAGAACTCCAGCAAATTTGTCAAACATGATTTCCCTTTCATTAAACCATGCTGACTCTGCTTGGTTGAATTATGTTTTTCCAAATGTCCCACTACTGCTTCCTTGATAATAGACTCAAGCATTTTCCCCAACGATAGATGTTAGGCTAACTGGTCTATAGTTTCCTGCTTTTTGTCTGCCTCCTTTTTTAAATAGGGGTGTTACATTTGTGGTTTTCCAATCCTCTGGGACCGCCCCAGAATCCAGGGAATTTTGGTATATAACCAATGCATCCACTACCTCTGCAGCCATTTCTTTTAAGATCCTAGGATTTAAGTCATCTTGAACCGCTGCAGTTCGTGTGGTGAAGTTGACTGCTAGGCTGCCTGAGATTAGGAACCAATTACATGGTAGATGGAATATAATGGGGAGAAATGTGAATTTATCCACTTTGGTAAGAAAAATGGTGAGAGACTGGGAAATGTTGGTGTTCAGAGGGACCTGGGTATCCTTGTGCATGAATCACAGGAAGTTAACATGCAGGTTCAGCAAGCAATTTGGAAAGCAAATGGCATGTTTACTTTTATACTCCACTCCTTTTGCAATAAAAGCTAACAAGTCTTAAAGCAATTATATAGAGCCTTGGTGAGACCACACCTGGAGCAGTGTGTACAGTTTTGGTCTCCTTACCCAAGGAAGATTCTACTTACCTCAGAGGTTCACTGGACTGATTCCTGGGAGGGGGGTCTTCCTATGAGAAGAGATTGAGTAGAGTAGGCCCATAATCCCTAGAATTTAGAAGAATGAGAGGTGATCTCATTGAAACATATAAAGTTCTTAAGGGGCTTGATAGAGAGTCCCCTGGCTGGGTAGTCAAGAACTCGGGGTCACAATCTCAGAATAAGAGGTCGACCATTTAGAACATAAGAAATAGGAGGTGCAGGTTATTTGGCCCCTCGAGCCTGTTCTGCCATTTAGTAAGATCATGGCTGATCTGATTTAGGACTGAGATGAAGAGAATTTTCTTCACTCAAAGGGCTGTGAATCTTTGGAATTCTCTACCCCAGAGGGCTGAGTCGTTGAGCATATTCAAGACACAGATCGACAGATTTTTGGATACTAAGGGAACCAAGGGATATGGGGTTAGTGCGGAAAGGTGGAATTGAATAGATTAGCCATGATCTTATTGAATGGTGGAGCATGCTCGAAGGGCTGAATGGCCCACTCCTGCTCCTATTTCTGATGTTCTTATCTTATCACAGGTAGAAACATGCAACCAACCATTCTCTGACAGGATCACCAGACCTCTTCTGAGACTTCTAATTTAAAACATCTAATACGACCATGAATGTGATTTAGAACTAAATATGTTAGCAGTTTATCAGATTATGCTTTGCAGTAGTGACAAATATTTGGACATTGTTAGTACAACTCAAACTTAATGTCACATTTAGCACTTTTAAGTGATTGAGTTGATGTATTACTTCTAGCTGTATGAATATGCAACGCTCTGAGCTCTTTAAAAGAACTGAGTGATGAAAGAGAAGATAATGTGACATTCAATTAAAATCTGGTGAAGCATTTTTGATATCTCATTTACACTGCAGAACTGCTTCCAGAAGAATCCGTTTCACAATACGGTGCACTCATTTCAACATGACGAACATGGATGTGGTCATTTACAGTTTGCATCAACAAGACTATTCCTTTGGAGACGCGGGGCAATATCATCATATGAGGTAATATTGTGACTCTGGGGCAGGTATGCTGTCTTGTTTATGTTACCACCTGGGGAAACACTGCAATACAAACAGGAGACAAGTAACTGGATTAGATCAAATATAATCTCATTGAATGGCGCAACAAGCTCGAGGGGCTGAATGGCCTGCTCCTGTTCCTGACTGCTTAAAGACAAGCACCCAGGTTTCCCCAATTGCACAGCAACAAATTTATCCAGCGAATGGCTCAGCAACTAAGAGGTACTGGGCAGGATCCATGGTATGCACTGAATTAGTCATCGCGCCAACCCTCTTCTCGATCTTCCTCGCTGCAATGCTCCACCTCACACTCAACAAGCTCCCAGCTGGAGTGGAACTAAACTATAGAACCAGTCAATGTGGTGCCTGTGTGAACTGCAAGGAGGATGGGAGCGGCAAAGGATGATCAGAAAAGAGAGACAGGCGGCAGCACAATATTTTCCTCTTTCGCCCAATTCTATCTGATCTGATAAAACTGAAGAATGATAGAATGGAAAAAAAAGGAAAGGAGAGAAAAGAGAATAGATAAAAATAGAGAAAAGAATTGCATTTATATCGTGTCTTTCATGACCTCAGAATGCCCCAAAGGGCTTTACAGCCAATCAAGTACTTTTGATGTGTAGCCACTGTTGTAACGTAGGGAAATGCGGCAGCCAGTAAGTGCACAGTAAGCTCCCACAAACAGCAATGTGATAATTACCAGATGATGTGGTTTAGTGATTTTAGTTGAAGGTTAAATTTTGGCCAGGATCTCCCCCGCGGATTTCCCCTGCTCTGCTTTGAAATAGTGCTGAGCGATCTGTTACATCCAGCTGAGCGGGCAAACGGGGCCTCGGTTTACCGTCTCATCCGAAAGAAATTAAGAGCATGCATTTATATAGTGTCTTAACACATCCCTCAGAAATATCTCAAAGGGTTTCACATAGCAAATTTGCGTACAGTCAAGTCCCACAAACAGCACAGAGGTGAAAAACCACAGTTAATCTTATTTTAAGTGGCGTTGGCCAGGACACAAGAATAAAACCACGGGATCTTTAGCACCTACTTGAAGCACTGGAATAAGCAGAGTGTACTTCAATTCAGCATCTCATCTGAAGGATGGCAACTCCAGCAATGCTTTGTTCAGTGCTGTGCTGATGGTTTGGTCTGCACTATGCATTCAAGTTCTGGAGTTGAAAGCACAATGTTTGGACTCTGAAGCAACACAATGTGGAACACTTGTGAAAAGAGGCAGATTAGACCTTCTGAATCCTAAATTTATAAAACAATTTTTTTTACTGTAAGCAGTTTTTTGAAGAAAAGAAATGAATGCCCTGCCACACATCTATTTCAGGAGGAATAGCAGCAATATTTTAAATTGAAACCCTACAGACATCATGTTCACAGATAAAAATCTATCACCGATTCATCCTTTTGTAATCTGTATCTATGACCTTGAGCTACAATATGCAAGTCATATTTGAGTATAAGTGTAATGAAGCATACTCGTCTCTCAAGCAATCAAGTTGTTGAGGCTCATTGTAAACAAACGACAGTAGTTTTTCATTTTCTGTTGCAAAAGCATCCTCTGGAAACCAACTATGAAAAGTGATGTGTTTTCAGCCATATTGTCTGTTGCTCATTTTTATACACAAAAGAAAAGTCTCACCAAAAACTGTATATTCAGGTTTCCCATGTGAAAAGTTGCATTAAAGAAATTGTAATCGAGTGAGTGATTTTGAAATGTATTTTATGGATTTTCACATCATTAAAAAGCAGTACAATTGTGTTAATTTATTATCTATGGAGCAGCTGCTACTATCTTCAAATGAAAAGTAATAAGATAGCCATTCAAATAAAAGTTCATTTTAGGAACAGGAGTAGGTCATTCAGCCCCTGGGGCCTGTACCGCCACTCATTTAGATCGTGGCTGATTTTACCTCAACTCCATTTACCCAGCTATGATCCATATCCCTCAAAACCCCTACCTCATTAAAAAAAATCTGTTGATCAGAGTCTTGAAAATGTCAATTGTCTCAGCATTCACAGCCTTTTGGGGAGAGAGTTCGAGATCTCTACTATCCTTGGTGTGAAAAAGGATAGTAGAAATCTTCCTGATTTCACCCCTGAAAGACCCAAGTTCTGATTTTAAGACTGCGCCCCCTTGTTCTGGATTCCCTCACCAAAGGAAATAGTTCCTCTGTATCTGCCTTATCAAATCCTTTTATCATTTTAAACACCCATAAACCATTAGATTTACCATTAATCGCACCCATATAACATCTAAAGGAAATAACCTTCAAGTTTATGCAACCTGTCCTCATAATTTGACTTTTTAAACCCTGGTATCATTCTAGTGAATCTGCGCTGTATCCACTGCAAGGTCAATACATCCTTACTACGGTGCGGTGTATAAAACTGTCTCCCGATGGATCTGTACAACTGAAGTGTAACTTCCTTACTCATGAATTCCAGCCCCTTGAGATGAGGGTCAACGCTCCATTAGCTTTTTTGATTACTTTTTGTCCCTGTGTACTACCTTTTAGTGATTTGTGTACCTGGCCACCCCAATGCCTTTGCTCCACCCACAGTTTCTAGTCTCTCGCCATTAAGAAAATATTCTGATTTGTCTTTCTTGGATCCAAAGTGTATGACCTCACAGTTTCCCCATTCAGAACTCCATCTGCCACAGTTTTGCCTGCTGTCTGTGACCCTTGGCAACTTCCTGCTCTTATTTACACAACTTACTGTGTCTCCTAATTTAGTTTCATCTGTAAACTTAGATACACAACTCTCTATTCCTTCATCCAGTCATGGTGAAAACCAAAGGTTTTAATTTTGTATACTTTAGTAGATCTGCTTTGCAACACAACTACAACATTTACAAGTCCCAAGAGAAAAGACACAGTTCACTTCCTACAAAACAGTGGGAATAGGTAATAGTGCAAAAGCTGTCCATTAACAACAACAATGAGGGAAATACTTAATAACTATTAAGGGGAAAAGTATCTGGTTGGAGAGATATTGGGCCCAAGTTTCCACATGATTTGCGCCTGATTTTTAGGAGCAACTGGTGGAGAACGGACTATCTTAGAAATCGCAATTCTCCACATTTTTTTTTCTGCAGTTCTAGTCAGGTAGAACAGTTCTACTTTGGAACAGAATTTTTTCTTCAAAAGGGGGCGTGTCCGGCCACTGACGCCTGATTTGAAAGTTTCCACAGTGAAAACGTACTCCAAACTAAAGTAGAATGGAGCAAGTGAAGATTTTTGTAGAACTGAAAAAACCTGTTCTACACATTAAAAAATCAGGCGCAGGTTACAAATTAGGCGTCCAGAACGAGGTGGCGGGGAAAGAGAAGTCATTAAATTCTACAATAAATCCTTATTTATACTTCTACAAATATTATACAAATAAATCCAACCTGAATAAACATTTATAAGCCAAGAAAAGATTAAATAAACCATCTTCCTACCTGTGTGAAAGTGCTTCAGCCAGGGAGAATTCTGCAGCCGTTCGTGTCGCTGAGCGGGAGGGGGGGGGTGGGAGAAAGCCGTTCGTGTCGCTGAGCGGGAGGGGGGGGGGGGGGGAGAAAGCCGTTCGTGTCGCTGAGCGGGAGGGAGGGGGCGAGAGAGAGAGAGAGAGAGAGAGAGAGAGAGAGAGAGAGAGAGGGGGAGGGAGAGAAGGGGGGGGGAAGAGAAGGGGGGGGAAGCGGGTGTCGGGTCGGGTCTGGTCGGCGGGGGGTGGGGGGGGAGCGCGGGTGTCGGGTCTGGTCGGCGGGGGGGGGGGGGGAGCGCGGGTGTCGGGTCTGGTCGGTGGGGGGGGGGGGAGCGGGTGTCGGGTCTGGTCAGCGGGTGTCGGGTCGGGTCTGGTCGGTGGGGGGGGGGGGAGCGGGTGTCGGGTCGGGTCTGGTCGGTGGGGGGGGGGGGAGCGGGTGTCGGGTCTGGTCAGCGGGTGTCGGGTCGGGTCTGGTCGGTGGGGGGGGGGGGAGCGGGTGTCGGGTCTGGTCAGCGGGTGTCGGGTCGGGTCTGGTCGGCGGCGGGTGGGGGGGGAGCGGGTGTCGGGTCTGGTCAGCGGGTGTCGGGTCGGGTCTGGTCGGCGGCGGGTGGGGGGGGAGCGGGTGTCGGGTCGGGTCTGGTCGGCGGCGGGTGGGGGGGGAGCGGGTGTCGGGTCGGGTCTGGTCGGCGGCGGGTGGGGGGGGAGCGGGTGTCGGGTCGGGTCTGGTCGGCGGCGGGTGGGGGGGGAGCGGGTGTCGGGTCGGGTCTGGTCGGCGGGGGGTGGGGGGGAGCGCGGGTGTCGGGTCTGGTCGGCGGGGGGGGGGGAGCGGGTGTCGGGTCTGGTCAGCGGGTGTCGGGTCGGGTCTGGTCGGCGGCGGGTGGGGGGGGAGCGGGTGTCGGGTCGGGTCTGGTCGGCGGGGGGTGGGGGGGGAGCGCGGGTGTCGGGTCTGGTCGGCGGGGGGGGGGGAGCGGGTGTCGGGTCTGGTCAGCGGGTGTCGGGTCGGGTCTGGTCGGCGGCGGGTGGGGGGGGAGCGCGGGTGTCGGGTCTGGTCGGCGGGGTGGGGGGACCGGGTGTCGGGTCGGGTCTGGTCGGCGGCGGGGGGGGGGGGTGGGTAGCGGGTCTGGTCGGCGAGGGGGGAGCAGGTGTCGGGTCCGGGGGGGGGGGGGGGAAGCAGGAGCTGGCCGTGGGAGGAGCCCCAGTGAGGCCATTGGGCCAGGGCTAGGGGCTGCATGCTTCGGGCCCCTCCCACACAGTTCGGCGCCTGGAGCTACTGCACTTGCGTGCCGACTGTAGCGCGCATGTGCAGAGGTCCCGGCACTGTTTTCAGTGCAGGGACCTGGCTCCGCCCCCCCCACAGCTCGTGCTGGCTGCGCCGAGGGCCAGAGGACCTGTAAGTAGGTGGAGAATACCGAGGATTTTTTTAGGTGCCGTTTTAGGCGCGAAAAACGGGCGTCCAGGTCGGAGGGGCGCCCGTTTTTTTTCTTGTGGAAACTTGGGCCCATTGTAAGGTATAGAATTGAATTGAAGACTGTGAGAATAAATTCAGACAAACAGAATTGAATACGTTATATGGGGCATGTTAGTTACAGTACTGCTGGAGCCAAGGAATTGTCATCTGAATTTTTGATCAACTTTCCTGCAGAAGTTAAATGGGTGGAATAAAGTCCATGATCATATAAATTGTACATGATCTGTGCAAACTCAATGAGATGAATCCCTCATTCCAATTTTTTTTTACATTCTTATTAATGTGTATATATCTAAGCTAATACACATTAGAACCGGTACCAACAGAAAATGTCCAGAAAACCTTGTTTCTTGTCCTGAAGATTCAAGCTGGGGTTTGATTCCATGGATGCCAGCGACCCGCCATACCTCATGCAAGTTGCACACGAGCGCCAAGGCAGTGGATACAGGCCAGCTATTCTACCATCAATCAGCAAGGTCTGGGGCTCTGAGACCAATTAAGCTACCCCCTCCCACCACTCCAGTTACGATCAGCCAACTCACTAAAGAACTGAGATCCACTTGGGAGTTTCCTAATTTATGTGGCTCAGTGTTAAAAAAAAGGTAGAAGAATCAATCTGGCAATTACAGGTCAGTCAGTTTAGCTCCAGTGGTGGGGAATTTTTGGAAACAATAATCCGGGAGCAAATTAACAGCCACTTGGACAAGCATGGACAAATAAAGGAGTACGGATTTGTTAAGGGCAAATCGTGTTTGACTAAATTGATTGAACTTTTTGATGAGGTAACAGAGAGGGTGGATGAAGGCAGTGCAGTTAATGTTCTGTATAGGAACTTTCAAGAGGCTCTGATAAAGCACCACATTTTAGGGTTGTTAGTATCGTGTTCCGAACACAGATGAGACTGCACACAGGGAGGTTAAAGTAACAGTGACCTCAGTCTTTAATAAGACACTCCAGAGTGAGGAACAGGCCTTAGGGGCCGGCTTATGTACAGGGATGCTGGGATCCCTTGGGACTTCAGGGGATGAGCTCCCTGGTGGCGGAACATAGGAGTGCATGCTTTACAGATACACAACATCACCCCTCACCCAAAGTCAAAGTGCAAACTATTTACAAGGTGAGGCGGTCGGGAGCCTTTCTTTCTCTAGTGGACCGCCTCGGAACAAATGTCTGTTCTGGTGTGTTGGCTGTGCCCTCGTTGGGCTGGCATGTTGTTGACCCTGCAGGGCTGCTAGGTGAGCCTGGCCTTGCTGGGCTGTTGGGCGTGATGGGGTCGATTTCCTGGTCCGGTGTTGTGTCGTTGATCCTTTGGGTGTGTGTTGTAGGCTCGAAAAAGGTGGTGTCTGCTGTGAGTTGTTCAGGGCAGCCTGTGAACCGCAGCCACATTTGGTCCAGTTGCTTTCTGCAAATTTGTCCATTGTCTAGTTTGACTATAAACACCCTACTCCCTTCTTTAGCTATCACCGTGCCCGCGATCCACTTGGGACCGTGTCCATAGTTTAGCACATACACAGGGTCATTCAGATCAATTTCCCATGACACAGTGGCGCGACCATTGTTTACATTTTGTTGCTGCCGCCTGCTCTCCACCTGATCATGCAGTTTGGGGTGAATCAGCGAGAGTCTGGCTTTCAGTGTCCTTTTCATGAGTAGCTCAGCCGGGGGCACCCCTGTGAGCGAGTGGGGTCTCGTGCGGTAGCTGAGCAGTACTCGGGACAGACGGGTTTGGAGTGAGCCTTCTGTGACTCGTTTAAGGCTCTGTTTGATTGTTTGTACTGTCCGCTCTGCCTGCTCATTGGAGGCTGGTTTAAACGGGGCCGAGGTGACATGTTTGATACCATTGCGGGTCATGAATTCTTTAAATTCGGCACTGGTTTCACATGGCCCGTTGTCACTGACCAGTATGTCAGGCAGGCCGTGGGTGGCAAACATGGCCTTCAGACTTTCAATGGTGGCGGTGGCGGTGCTTCCCGACATTATTTCACGTTCAATCCATTTTGAAAAAGCATCCACCACCACCAGGAACATTTTACCGAGAAACGGGCCCACATAGTCGACATGGATCCTTGACCATGGTCTGGAGGGCCAAGACCACAAACTTAGTGGTGTCTCTCTGGGCACGTTGCTCAACTGAGTACACACGCTGCATTGCCGGACACAGGACTCTAAGTCAGAGTTGATACCGGGCCACCATACGTGGAATCTGGCTATCGCTTTCATCATTACTATACCCGGGTGTGTGCTGTGGAGATCCGGGGTGAACGTCTCCCTGCCCTTTTTGAGTAGCACTACGTGGTAACCCAACAACAGGCAATCTGCCTGAATGGACAGCTCATCCTTTCGCCGCTGGAACTGCTTGATTAGCTCTTGCATTTCAACGGGGATGCTGGCCCAGCTCCCATGCAGTACACAGTTTTTTTTTACTAGGGACAGCAGAGGATCTTGGCTGGTCCAAGTCCTAATCTGGTGGGCCGTGACAGGTGATTTATTATTTTCAAACGCATCCATGACCATCAACAAGTCTGCGGGCTGCGCCACCATCAAGTTTACACGCTGCGCCATTTCCAACCGGTGGTGGGCAATGGTAGCCGATTGAGAGCATCCGCACAGTTCTCGGTGCCTGGCCTGTGGCGGATGGTATAGTTATATGCTGATAGTGCGAGTGCCCACCATTGTATGCGGGCTGAGGCATTAGGATTCATCCACTTGGTTTCAATGAACAGGGATATGAGGGGCTCGTAATCGGTTTCCAGCTCAAATTTGAGACCAAACAGGTACTGATGCATTTTCTTTGTCCCGAACACATACGCTAATGCCTCTTTTTCAATCATGCTGTCGGCCCTCTCGGCCTTAGACAAGCTCCTGGAAGCATAGGCGACAGGTTGCAACTTCCCTGCAACGTTAGCTTGTTGTAATACACACCCGACTCCGTACGACAACGCATCATATGCTAGCACAAGTCTGTTACACGGGTTATACAATACAAGCAGCTTGTTGGAGCATAAAATGTTTCTGGCTTTCTCAAAAGCAATTACTTGTTTTTTTTTCCCCATACCCAGTTCTCACCTTTGTGCAATAACACATGGATGGGCTCTAAGAGGGTGCTTAACCCCGGTAGGAAGTTACCAAAATAGTTGAGGAGTCCCAGGAATGACCGCAGCTCCGTGACATTCTGTGGCCTGGGCGCGTTCCTGATAGCCTCGGTCTTGGCGTCTGTGGGCCGAATGCTGTCTGCTGCGATCTTTCTCCCTAAAAACGCCACTTCTGTTGCCCAAAGACGCATTTCAACCTCTTCAGCCGCAGCCCTACGCGATCCAGTCGCTGGAGGACCTCCTCCAGGTTTTGTAGGTGCTCGACGGTGTCCCGACCCGTGATCAATATGTCATCCTGAAAAACCACCGTGCGTGGAACCGACTTGAGTAGACTCTCCATGTTTCTCTGGAAGATCGCTGCAGCCGACTGAATTCCAAACGGGCATCTGTTGTAGATGAACAGTCCCTTGTGCGTGTTGATGCAGGTGAGGCCCTTCGAAGACTCCTCCAGCTCCTGCGTCATGTAGGCCGAAGTCAGGTTGAGCTTGGTGAACGTCTTGCCTCCTGCCAGCGTCGCAAATAGATCGTCTGCCTTAGGTTGCGGGTATTGGTCCTGTAGCGAGAAATGATTAATAGTTACTTTATAATCACCGCAATTCCTGACCGTGCCATCACTTTTGAGTACTGGAACAATCGGGCTGGCCGACTCGCTGAATTCCACTGGGGAGATGATGCCCTCACATTGCAGCCTGTCCAGCTCGATTTCCACTCTCTCCCTCATCATATGAGGTACCGCTCGCACCTTGTGGTGAATGGGTCGTGCCTCTGGGACCAAGTGGATCTGCACCTTCGTCCCGGAGAAGTTTCCAATGCCTGGCTCAAAAAGGGAAGGAAATGTGTTTAGAACCTGGGTACATGAGGCCTCATTTGACATGTGATAGCGCTCGGATGTCATCCCAGTTCCTGCGGATTTTGCCCAGCCAGCTCCTTCCAAGCAGTGTGGGGCCATCGCCCGGGACAATTCAGCATCTGCCTCCTCTCTGAGGCTCGAAATTGCTTTGATCCACCATGGACCGATCTTCCTCTGCTACGTGATGGTTAGTATGTTTTGCATCGTTGGACGTGCCCCATTGTTCCACAGCTCTTGCAAACATACCCTTTGAAGTGGCATGAAAAAGCTGAATGGAAGCCTCCACAATGCCAACGAGGTGTGAATTGCCTTGCGTTCATCCTTTGTTTGAGACTCTGAGTCATCTGGGTCACCTGAGGCCTGCTGGCAGTTGCAAACTCGTGGGTTCTGCCCTGTACATTTCTGGTCGCAAACACAGTTCCAGTTAAATTTAGGAACATTGCTAGCACTTGTGTGCTGAGAGATTTGTTTGGTGTTATCACTGGTGGACATAAACGCCTGTGCTATCGCAATGGCCTTACTGAGGATCGGTGTCTCTACAGTCAAAACTTTTCGTAGGATGGTCTCGTGGCCAATGCCCAGTCCAAAAAAGTCTGAACATTTGCTCCAGGTAGCCATCAAACTGACGTTGTCCTGCAAGTCGCCTTAGCTCGGCGACATAGCTCGCCACTTCCTGATCTTCAGATCGCTGGCACCGATACCTCGCCATCAGCACGCTCTCCCTTGGGTTAAGATGCTCCCGAACCAGTGTACACAGCTCCTCATACGACTTATCTGTGGGTTTCACCGGAGCCAGAAGATTCTTCATGAGGCTGTAGTTCGGTGCCTCGCAGACCGTGAGGAGGACCGCTCTCCTTTTTGCAGCGCTTCCTTCTCCGTCCAGCTCGTTGGCTACAAAGTACTGGTCTAGCCGTTTGACATAGGCTTCCCAGTCCTCACCCTCCGAGAACTTCTCCAGGATGCCCATAGTTTGCTGCATCTTTGCGTTGGATTCGCATACTCGTCGCCAGTTATTGTGTTCCTAACATAGATGAGACTGCACACAGGGATGTTAAAGTAACAGTCTTTAATAAGACACTCCAGAGTGAGGAACAGGCCTTAGGGGCCGGCTTATATACAGTGCTCCCAAGGGATGCTCCCTTGGGACTTCAGGGGATGAGCTCCCTGGTGGCGGAACATGGGAGTGCATGCTTTACAGATACACAACAGTTAGTAAAATTAAAGCCCTTGGGATTAAAAAGGGCAGTTACAGCATGAATACAAAATTGGCTAAGGATAGAAAATAGAGAGTTGTGATGAATGGATGCTTTTCGGACTGGAGGGAGATATCCAGTGGCATTCCCCGAGGTTCAGTACTAGGACCACTGCTGTTTTTGATATATATTAATGACTTGGATTTGGGGACACAGGGCATAATTTCAAAATTTGCAGACGACCCGAAACTTGGAAGTGTAGCCAACTTTGAAGAAAATAGTAACAAGAAATAGGAGCAGTAGGTCATTTGGCCCCTCAAGTCTACTCTGCCATTCATTGAGATCATGGCTGATCTTCTACCACAACTCCACTTTCCTGCACTATCCCCATATTCCTCGATTTCCTTAATATCCAAAAATCTATCGATCTTTGTCTTGAATATACTCAACAACTGAGACTCCACAGTCCTCCGGGGTAGAGAACTCCAAAGATTCACAGCCTCTGAGTGAAGAAATTTCTCCTCATCTCAGTCCTAAATAGCCGACCCCTTATTCTGAGACAACAGACACTAGTTCTAGACTCCCCAGCCAGAGGAAACATCCTCCCTGCATCTACCCTGTCAAGCCCTGTAAGAATTTTGTATGTTTCAATTAGATCACCTTGCATACTTCTAAACTCTGGGAAATATAGGCCAAGTCCACTCAATCACTCGTCAGAGGACAAACCCCCATTCCAGGAATCAGGCTGGTGAACCTTTGTAGCCTTTTCCGGACGAGGGGTGGTCACATTAAATTGGATGGTACAGGTACTGAGCAAGGGGAAAACGGGGCTGGCTGGCTTGGAGCTGGGAGTGTGGCAGAGAGATCATGGGGTGGGGTGGGGGTGGGGGTGGGCCACGGATCCGGGGGGTCAGGCCAGCGATCGTGGGAGTTGGCAACGAGGAAGGATTTCAATTTGCTCCTGTCGGAGTTCTGCACATGCACCACCCGGTTTCCAGATAAGGGAGGTTAAACCTATATATCCTTCCGAGGTAAGGAGATCAAAACTGTACACAATACTCTAGGTGTGGTCTCACCAGAGCCCTATATAATTGCAGGAAGATATCTTTATTCTTATACTCAAATCCTCGTGAAATAAAGGCCAACACACATTTGCATTTTTAATTGCTTGCTGTACCTGCTTGTTAATTTTCAGTGATTCGTGTACAAGTAAAGCCAGGTCCCTCTAATCACCAACATTTCCCAGTCTCTCACCATTTTATAAATACTTTGCTTTTCTATTTTTGCTACCAAATTGGATAACTTCACATTTCTCCAAATTAAATTCCATTTGCCATGTTCTTGCCCACTCACTTATAAAGAGAGGCAGAGAGTTCAAAAGTCAAGAAGTTATGCTAAACCTATATAAAACACTAGTTCGGTCCCTGCTGGTGAATTGTGTCCAATTCTGGCCACTACACTTTAGAAAGGACATGAAGACTTGAGAGGATACAAAAGAAATTTACTAGAATGCTTCCAGGGATAAGGGATTAGTTACATAGATAGGCTGGAGAAGCTGGAGTTGGTCTCCTTACAACAGAGAAGTCTAAGAGGAGATTTGATAGAGGTGTTCAAAATCATGAAGGACTTAGATAAAGTAAATGAAGAGAAACAGTTTCCAGTGGCTGAAGAGCCGATATCGATAGGGCACAGATTTGAGGTGATTGGCTAAAGAACCTCAGGTGACATGAGGAAAAACCTTTTGACGCAACAAGTGGTTCGGATTTGGAAAGCACTGCCTGATAAGATGGTGGATGCAGATTCAATAGAAAGATAGAAAGACGCCACAATCACCGGACGTCTCAAAGCACTTTACAGGCAATGTTGTTACGTGGGAAATAGTCGCCTTCAAAAGGAAATTGGATAAATACTTGGGAGAAAAAATTGCAAGGATATCGAGAAAGAATGCAGGAATGGGACTGGATTGCTCTTCGAAAGAGATGACGCAGATTCGATGGACCGAATGGTCTCCTTCTGTGCTGAACTATTGTATGATTCTATGTTGGATTAAACATGACGAAGTATTCAGTACAAAATTCTTAGGAAAAAGGAAGATTTGCTGCATACTCCATTGTCAAAACAGATATATTTTTTTAAAAATACCCATAAACGCAACTTGGAAATTCTGCAAGTTCTTTTCACTACATTAGGAGAAGAAATTAACAGTACAATTGTTAAGTGACTCAAGAATGAACAGAGGTTGCAATGTGGATTGCACAAGAGAATCTAAATAAAGGCCATATGGAAAATCCCAAACAAATTAACCCGGACCAATATGGATCCACTAGGTATTCATGCCACTGCTATTCGTGGGACCTTGCTATGTGCAAACTGGCTGCCTCGTTTGCATGTATAACAATCATCACACTTCAAGTATCATTCATTGGCAATGAAGTGCTTTGGGACATCATGAGGACATGAAAGGCACTGTATAAATTCCTCTAATTCACTCGAGATAAATTACACTTCTGGTGGAAATAATGAGCACAAAGCACAACGAAACTTGAAGACTGCTTCAAAACCTTGGAAGGAAAAGCGAGAGAGGAGGCACAGAGGAGAAGGATGAAAGAAGAAAGACGAGTTCCCCAAGCCCAAAACAAAAAGAAAACTTGCGCACCAAGAGTAAAACTGTCAGAATGTATTTGCCTTCTCCGCAAAACAACACACAGATTGACACATTCAGATTAATAGTCTATGCTCAGATCAAAGTGTGTGTGATAGTTAAGCATTCAGATAAACCCTCACTCAGATAAAGTGGCACATTTTTGAACTTTGTTGAAATTCCTGTGGGATGAAGAAAATGTAAGTAACCCTGAAAAGTTATCTATACTAGGTTGGAACATTTCAAACGTGGCTGAAGTAATACAGAATCTCCAGATCTTTACCATTTCATGTTGGGAACAAGGGACAAAGATTTGTCATGCAAACCTCTCATTCCTTGCCCTCTTCTCAACTACATTTTCTCCCAAGAGAGAATTTTTTTCTCCCTTCTTCCCCTATCAATGCCAAAAGGCAACATGCTCCAGGCACTCCATTGCCAAGCATTAGCAGACACCACAGAACCATCTAAATTAAGCCACCACCTGATTTTCACCACTCGCCTTCTGAAGGAGCTCGCCTTCATTTGCCTCCGTCTCATATCAGCACAACTGAGATTGGTAACTCACCAATTAATGAATTAGTGATCCAAAGCCAGAGTTCACCATTCAAGGGTACAGCATAATGGCTTGCCAACACATTGTGGTGGCATGTGCACAGTTAATGCAGAATGAAAATGACACCACAAAAGCCTTTGTAAGCCACAAGAGATGCTTCCGGAATGTTCATGTGTTCTCTTACCCACCAGCCCTCACTTTCCTCCAAAAGATTAAAAATGCAACTGCTGCCAACAAACTGGAAGTGGGTTGAGCATGCGCACTGTCGATTCATTGAAAAAAAAAACTAAATGCCAGGAGAGCGCGGGCTGTGAAGAAAAATGCCGGGAGAGCGGGATGCTTCAAAAATTATCTGTGGGGCGGGGGGGGAAGAAGCTTCCCGTTCCAGATTACTGCCCAGTACGCTTCTGCGCAGCTTCCAGTCATTGGCAGCAGTCACTCCGAAAGATGAAATCACTCCACTTCCCCAGCAAACCAGTCTAGAGGGTCACCTATACCCCATCTTGAGCAATTCCACTGACCAGCTGCTTGGACATGAACACAGAGGGTGAAATTGGTCTTGAGCAGTTGCACAAAACGGGCAAGAGCGAATCAACAGCCTGTTTGACACCCCGTCCGATTTTCTTAAAGTGAGGTGATCGGTTGGGGTGTAAAACGGGTCGTTGATTCGCTATCGTTCATTTGCATGACCGCCCAAGATCAATCTCACCCCCGATAGAGAATCTTACATCCTCCCCCACCACAAATGCTCAGCTGAGAACCATGTATATGCTTTGAAAATCATTTCTTATTCTTGAAGGCTCTGTGAAAATCTTCAAAGGGAAAAATAAAACCAGCGTGGAAGATTTCCTTCAACTCTGAACAGAATATTTAATTCAATCTGAAATTGAATAGCTAATATGGTTACATTGCAGGAGCTATTTAAACATGGATCTACACAGTCCCATCTTAATAAACGTGTATATAACTAGCCTGTGGCACTATTTAACAATCCACTTCATCAATGTCTCAGATCCTGAAACAGATACACTGGTTTTATCTTTTCCAAATACTCTAAGCATCTCGAGAGCTTCCAAAGGTGTTAAAGAACAGTGGGCTAATATTTTAAACTATTCGTTAAATACCGGCTAATCACGATCATGAACCTTCACTCGTCTCCGATCATGGTTAGACTCTTCAAAATTTGACAGATTGAGAAGAGATTCTGATAAAGAAGAATAAATTGAAGCTTGATTGGTTTATGTACATTTTTTTGTTTGCCGCACTTTAGTTGCATATCTTTAAAATAAAAATAGGTGTCCCCTTTAGACTGGCCAGAAGAAAAACTCACTGGCCTTTTAAAAAAAAAATTAAATAAAAGACACACCGATATTCAAATCACATCATTGCATTCGCTAATGTTCTCAAAGCTCAGCTCCCTTATAAACATAATGCTCAGACGTGTCAGTCACCACGATGAAAATGTTCCATCCCCGATGGGCACAGCGCAAACTGACAAAACCATTTCACAAAGGGACCGTCTTCTTCAGAAAAACCTGTTAATTTTAAAAGGTAGTCTGCAATGTAGGAATTATATGAACGAATGTCACTTGAATGCTTCCTGACAAGTGTACTTCAACACGCGCTGATGGGGGAAATTAAAAGCAGGGGCACAGGAAAAATATTTAAAATGGCAGCTTTCTGCAAATTAACCCAATCTCTCGACTTCTCTTTTGGCTCCAGTGAGCACAGATTATTTTACACAAAGATCACGGGTACCCGAGGGGGGGCAGTGGGGGAGAAACAGAATTGATGCCTTGTTATGCTGACCATACTAATGTCATGTTAACACCATTTGTATTGTGATGCTACTGGGAGCAACTCAGTTATAATGACTGCTTGAGGATAACAGATTGCCAAATAAGTATGGGAGTGCAATTTACTGGCCTGCAGTCTCACTTCTGTATTTCCTGATGGAACACAGCTCCAAAAAATGTCGATTTTTATAAACACACACATACATTCACAAAACAGGCAGTCTCTTTTATTTTGCTCAGATTCCATTTTAAAATATTTTGAGCCAAGGCGAAACATTGAACATTTTTGCCACAGTGCAAGTCTAGCATTTTGCACAAAAGGAAAATCCCCATGGTTTCATTTTTTTTTTTAAAAACAACTACAGTTTCTACAGAGACTGTATTCTCCGCTGGATTGCCACTATTCTAATACCTGGTCTGCTCCTGCGTCCTCAGTTTTTTGCCCCTCTGCCGGGAAATTTTAACTCTACGCTGAGCTAGTTCTCATCCTGCTCTGTATTCTGTTCTGAATGACAGCTCTTTTGCTTTCGACTAGTTTCCCATGGCTGTTGATTCCACTCACCATTCAGAAGCCCATCACCCTTTGCTGGATGGGGTCGGTCTACTTCTTGAAACTCCTGCTGCTGCTCCTGATCTTGTGTAGTTCTCAGCTCCTGATTGCACAGCTGTTCCTGGGACCAGCTCCCTCATCTGCACTGATCCTGTGGATTTACCCT
The DNA here is from genome assembly GCF_044704955.1 of Pristiophorus japonicus. NCBI lineage: Eukaryota > Metazoa > Chordata > Chondrichthyes > Pristiophoridae > Pristiophorus > Pristiophorus japonicus. Next base: position 251,574,641 of record NC_091981.1, read on the forward strand.
TTCACTATCCCCTGGCCCCCTCGGTCTTGCTGCTCTTGGTCCTTGGGTTTCACTCACACTGCTCCTCATTCCTCTGCTGGTGGACTGGATCCACTGGTGTGCACAAATAATTACCATGGGCACTACGCACCTTTGCTGGACCTCTTGATCAACCTCTGCTGGCTCATGGTGGATTCTCCATGCCTCCTTGGTGCTCCATTTTGTACCGGGCAACCTCCAGCAGTGCACCCACTGATACTCTGCACCACATATAGTTCCTGGACTCACTTACCCTCCACACGGTCTTCAAACCTGGACACTGGTTCGTCTATGTTCGAAGCTGACTCCACTCCATCTACAAGTCAATTTCATTCCACCACAGAACCGTTGATTTCAATATCGGATTCTCTCATTTCATCTCCTCCCTATCCTGTTTACAACTAGGACATACTATTCGTAATGTTCGCCATTCCGATGTAACCAGAATTCCCTGTGTCCATTCGTGCCATATTTTGGCTACCGCTCAAAACCCAAGCCCATTACTTCGATCGCCCTTTTTTTTCTCTCTCCTCTTGACCTCCAGATTTGTTTCTCCCATATCCTTCTCTTCCTGTAAACAAATCATACCAGCTTTCATTACTCCCTTCTCGGGTACATCAACCCCACCACCACCAATCCCTACTCCAACCCTTCACTATTTCTCTTCCTTCCTGCTCTAATGCCACCATCCCAGACTTGAATCCCCCTTTGTTATACTCATAGCTACTCTCTGTGCCTCTCAGCATTCTCCAAAAGGTCCACTGAGGCACGCATCACTTCCAAGCTTGGTGGTAGGTTTGAGGGCCTGGTCTTCGAACATTCTTTTCCTCAAGTGGCCGAAGGCTGCACTGGCGCACTGGAGGCAGTCTTGAATCTCGTCGTCAATGCCTGCTTTTGTTGACAAGAGGCTCCCGAGGTATGGGAAGTGGTCCACGTTGTCGAGGGCCGCGCCGTGAATCTTGATGACCGGGGGGGCAGTGCTGTGCGTCAAGGACAGGCTGGTGGAGGACCTTTGTCTTACGGATGTTAAGCGCAAGGCCCATGCTTTCATATGCCTCGGTGAATACATTGACTATATCTTGGAGTTCAGCCTCAGAATGTGCGCAGATGCAGGCGTCGTCCACGTACTGTAGCTCAACGACAGAGGTTAAGTGCGACGTCACCAGTGACACCTGGGAGTTCCTGGCCGAAGACCGCCCGAGGTGGAAAAAGTGCATCCGGGAGGGCATTGAGCTCTTCGAATCTCAACACAGAGTCTGCAGAGGTCAAGCGCAGGCTGCGGAAGGAGCGTGCGGCAAACCAGTGCCACCCAACCCTTCCCTCGGCGAATGTGTCCCATTTGTGACAAGAGTCTGTGGCTCTCGTATTGGACTGTTTCAGCCACCAAAGAACTTACTTCAGGAGTGGAAGCAAGTCTTCCTCGATTCAGAGGGACTGCCTATGATGACTTCCAAGCAGCAGCCCTAACTACCCTATACGCCTCTCTCATCGACATTCCTGACCAGCACATCCACTGGGAATTCATTTCACCAACCAACCTCCTTCCCACTGTGTCCTTCAAACTCTGCCAAAATTCATTGTCTTCTTTCAGAAGTTCCCCCCAGAATATCTGTTTACACATAATCAAGGCCCTTACCATCCACGACCTTATTGTGAATTATTGTATTAACATCTTGGCTTTGATGGAAACTTGGCTCACAAGTGGTGGTGGTACTTTGCCCTTTCCAAAGCCTTTCTAACTGGCTAAAATTTCTACCAACTGACCTGCCCAAACCACCATGTAGCAGTGTTGCCCTGATCACCAAAATACACCTTGGTCTCTTCCCACTGCTCCAAGGGGTATAGACCTGAGCATATCCGGCAGACTGGACCACATTAAGCCTTGCTCTCCTCTTCAAAACTGCTCACTACTCCAGAATCAGCCTGGAATGCATAGGGAACCTCCATCTTTTTGAATTGTCTTGTTAAACCTCTCTCCTCTGTTTCTTGCGCCTTCACCTCCAAGTGCGAGGCGTTCAAAGGACTTCGTCATTTAAGATTGAAACCATCCATTCAGACACCTCTGCCACATCCCCCTTGCCTACCAAGCAAAACTCCCCAAAGCTTCTCCCCTGCCCTAGCCCTGAACACACATCTTTCTCCAGCTTCTCTCCCATCTTTCCTCAGCCACCATCTGACCCATCCTATCCACGAGACCCACCTCCTACTCTCTCGACCGCATTCCCACTAAACTGCTTACCACCCAATTTCCCTTCAGGCTTCCAAGCTAACTGACACTGTAGCTGATTCCTTCTCCGCAGAAACTGCGCCCCTTCCTTTCAAAATCAACCCATTCCTCAAAACATATCCACCCACAACCCCATGGTCCTCGGAAACTACAGCTCGATCTCCAAGCTTCCTTTCCAAGTTTCGTAAACATGTTGTTGCCACTCAAATCTTGAAGCAGAGAGTCGGGATAAACGGGTCCTTTTCGGAATGTCAGGCAGTGACTAGTGGGATGCAGCAGGGCTCAGTGCTGGGACCCCAGCTATTTACAATATACATTAACGATTTAGATGAAGGAATTGAGTGTAATATCTCCAAGTTTGCAGATGACACTAAGCTGGGTGGCGGTGTGAACTGTGAGGGGGATGCTAAAAGGCTGCAGGGTGACTTGGACAGGTTAGGTGAGTGGGTAAATGTATGGCAGATACAGTATAATGTGGATAAATGTGAGGTTATCCACTTTGGTGGCAAAAACACGAAGGCAGAATATCATCTGAATGGTGTCAGATTAGGAAAAGGGGAGGTGCAGCGAGACCTGGGTGTCATGGTACATCAGTCCTTGAAAGTTGGCATGCAGGTACAGCAGGCGGTGAAGGCGGCAAATGGTATGTTGGCCTTCATAGCTAGGGGATTTGAATATAGGAGCAGGGAGGTCTTACTGCAGTTGTACAGGGCCTTGGTGAGGCCTCACCTGGAGTATTGTGTTCAGTTTTGATCTCCTAATCTGAGGAAGGACGTTCTTGCTATTGAGGGAGTGCAGCGAAGGCTCACCAGACTGATTCCCGGGATGGCAGGACTGACACATAAGGAGAGACTGGATCGACTGGGCCTCTATTCGCTGGAGTTTAGAAGGATGAGAAGGGATCTCATAGAAACGTATAAGATTCTGATGCGACTGGACAGGTTAGATGCAGGAAGAATGTTCCCAATATCGGGGAAGTCCAGAACCAGGGGACACAGTCTAAAGATAAGGGGTAAGCCATTTAGGACTGAGATGAGGAGAAACTTCTTCACTCAGAGTTGTTAACCTGTGGAATTCCCTACCGCAGAGAGTTGTTGATGCCAGTTCATTGGATATATCCCTTAGGGCTAAAGGGATCAAGGGGTATGGAGAGAAAGCAGGAAAGGGGTACTGAGGTGAATGATCAGCCATGATCTTATTGAATGATGGTGCAGGCTCGAAGGGCCGAATGGCCTACTCCTGCACCTATTTTCTATGTTTCTATGTTTGATGTCTATCAAGGTTTCTGCCCATCACGATACTGAAATGGCCTGAATCAAAGTCACATAATGGCCTCCGTGACTGTAACCCTGGTACAGTATCCAGCTTCGATTTCCTCGACCTGCCTGCAACCTGTGACACGATCGACCACACCATCCCCCCTCCAACGTCTTCCCTCCATTGCCCAGCTCAGAGAAATTGCCCTCACTTTGGTTGAATACTACCGCTCAGATTGTAGCCAGAAAATCTCCTGCAAAGGCTTCATTTTCCACACCTGCTCCATTGCCTCTGGAGTCCCCCAAGGATCTATCCTTTGTCCCCCTCCCGTTCCACATCTGCACGCTGCTCTTTGGTATCATCTGATGACATGGGGGCCATGTTGCACGTGTGCCGAGTACAGCTCTCATCAACTCTCGTGACCCCTCCAGTGCCTGTCTCATCAGATGTAATTTCCTCCAGTTAAACATTAGGAAGACGAAACCACAGTCTTTGGCCTCTGCCACAAACTCCGTACCCTCTCGCTCCAATTCTATCCCCCTCCCTGGCCACTATATCAATTTTAAAAATATGATTGGCACCACCATTACACCTTCTCCCTGAAGTTCAGCTAAAATGTATTAATAGTAGTGCAATCCACGATCAGAGGAGTTGTTTCCCTGTCCTGGCCAACATGTATCCTTCTGCCAACATCGTTAAAACAGATTGTCTGCCAATGAATTTCATTTCTGTTTGCGAGACCTTGCTGTGTGCAAATTGTGTTTACCTACATTACAAGTGACTATGTCTCAAAAAGCAATTCATTCACTGTGGAGCAATTGGGGAGAGCCTGAGGTCATGAAAAGCACCTCCTTTCTACATATATTATAACAATGAGCCCAATGTGCACTATGACTTAAATGAATTCTATTTTTATGATTTATTTGCCTAAACTTTATTCACGTTCTGGCAAAATAATGGTATTGGTGAGGCCGCACCTGGAGTACTGCGTGCAGTTTTGGTCACCTTACTTAGGGAAGGATATACTAGCCTTGGAGGGGGCACAGAGACGATTCACTAGGCTGATTCGGGAGATGAGGGGGTTACCTTATTATAGATTGAGTAGACTGGGTCTTTATTCGTTGGAGTTCAGAAGGATGAGGGGTGATCTTATAGAAACATTCAAAATAATGAAAGGGATAGACAAGATAGAGGCAGAGAGATTGTTTCCACTGGTCAGGGAGACTAGAACTCGGGGGCACAGCCTCAAAATACGAGGGAGCCAATTTAAAACCGAGCTGAGAAGGAATTTCTTCTCCCAGAGGGTTGTGAATCTGTGGAATTCTCTGCCCAAGGAAGCAGTTGAGACTAGTTCATTGAATGTATTCAAATCACAGATAGATAGATTTTTAACCAATAAGGGAATGAAGGGTTATGGGGAGCGGGCGGGTAAGTGCAGCTGAGTCCACGGCCAGATCAGCCATGATCTTTTTGAATGGCGGAGCAGGCTCGAGGGGCTAGATGGCCTACTCCTGTTCTTAATTCTTATGTTCTTATGTACAAGAAGTAGGAACACAGACATTAAAAATGGAAAATGCTGGAAATAGTCAGCAGGGCAGAAAGTATCTGTGGAGAGAGAAACAGTTAGCTTTTCAGCTCGATGACCTTTCGTCAGAACTTAAGCGATGTAACAGGTTTTAAGGAAGCAAAGAGGGAAGGAAAGGGGGGATGGGAGGAAAGAACAAAAGGAAAGGTTTGTAATAGGGTGGATAGCAGGAATGATTAAATGACAAAAGGGATAATGGTGCAAAGCAAAAGGAGGTGGTAATGGGATAAGAAAAGAAACAAAAGATGGCTCAAGAAGTGGTATAAATAACAACAGCAGAATCATTACCAGCAACTGCTCTCCGAAAAAAATGGGAGCGGTGGTTATGATTGGAAATTGTTGAACTCGGTGGAGTCTGAATGGCTGGAAAAGGCCTCATTGAAAGATATGGTGGTATCTCTCGAGCTTCCGTTGAGCATCATTCGAACAATGTAGGAGGTCAAGGACTAGGAGGTCAAGGACTGAGAGGTCAGAGTGGAAGTGGGACCGAGAATTAAAGAGACATCACCATGATCATCACAGGCAGTCCCTCGGAATCAAGGGAGACTTGCTTCTACTCTTAAAAATGAATCCTTAGGTGGCAGAACAGTCCAATATGAGAACCACAGTCCCTGTCACAGATGGGACAGATAGTCGTTGAGGGAAAGGGTGGGTGGGACAAGTTTGCTACACGCTCTTTCCGCTGCCTGCGCTTGATTTCTGCATGCTCTCGGCGATGAGACTCAAGGTGCTCGACATCCTCCCGGATGCATTTCCTCCACTTCGGGCGGTCTTTGGCCAGGTACTCCCAGGTGTCAGTGGGGATATTGCATTTTTTCAGGGAGGCTTTCAGGGTGTCCCTGCAACATTTCCTCTGCCCAGCTTTGGCTCGTTTGCCGTGAAGGAGTTCCGAGTAGAGCGCTTGCTTTGGGAGTCTCTTGTCTGGCATGCGAATGATGTGGCCTGCCCAGAGGAGCTGATCAAGTGTGGTCAGTGTTTCAATGCTGGGGATGTTGGCCTGGTCGAGGATGCTAATGTTGGTGCGTCTGTCCTCCCAGGGGATTTGTATCGCTGGTGGTATTTCTCCAGCGACTTGAGGTGTCGAGTGTACATGGTCCATACAAGTCTGTAGACCATGAGCTGGACAATGTGGACCACTTCCCATACCTCGGGAGCCTATTATCAACAAGAGCAGACATTGACGACGAGATTCAACACCGCTTCCAGTGCGCCAGTGCAGCCTTCGGCCGCCTGAGGAAGAGAGTGTTTGAAGATCAGGCCCTCAAAATTGCCACCAAAGAGACAAGTATAGAGTCAAGCTTGCGGACTGAATGGAGGCATTCTACAAAGCGATCACCCAATCTACATTTGGTCTCTCCAATGTAGATGAGACCACAACTTGAGCAGCGAATACAGTATACTAAACTGTAAGTAGTACAGGTTGAACCTCCCTTATCTGGAACCCTCGGGACCTGGCCTGTTCCGAATGGGGGATATTTCTAGATTAGAGGAGGTCATGTGTTTTCATCGGTTTACACTCCCAGTAAGGTGGGGGGTTCGGGGGGGGGGGGGGTGGGGGTCGGTGAGGGAGGGAAGCCGGCACTGATTTGATGCTGCAGCAGTCGGCGGAGCGGGGGAGGTCGGCGGCAGGCCGAACTGGCCCCAGGATGTGTGTGGGCCGTCGGGCCCCGAGGTGTTGATGGGCCATCGGGCCGCGAGCTGTGGGTGGGCCGGCGGGCCCCGAAGGTGTCTGCTCCGAAGTTGGGTACATTTATTTTTCATTGATATGTAAATTTATCACCAGTCGGTTGTGCGCACGCACCACCCAGCGGCCGGGAATGGTTCCAAACGAGGGAGTTACAGGTAAGGCAGGTTCAACCAGTACAAGTAAATCGCTGATTCAACTGGAAGGAGTGTTTGAGGCCCTGGACGATGGGAAGGGAGGAGGTAAAAGGGCAGGTGTTGCATCTCCAACCGAGTTTTTCCAGCAGTTTCTGTTTTTATTTCAGATTTCCAGCAGCTGCAGTATTTTGCTTAAGTCGGAATGGATCATGTACTCAAAATAACTAAATGGAGAAAGTTAGATTAAAAGTTGCTGGCAAACAAGTTAAACACAAAATAGCAACTTACTAAATCACTAAATGCGATAAATCACGTCCCCTGTGAGAGTATGCATAATCCATTGATTTGTGATATATTGGAATGGCACAAAGTTTTTCTCAACTTGTTCTCAATGCCAACAGAATCTCTTGATGTGGCAGAAACCGCCTAGTCTATATTCCAGAATAGGGTTCCCACATGTAAACAACTGCTCATGCGGTTCGGAGGCTCCTGCCTTGCCCAATGACTTAGAGAGGTGCTTTTTCGGTCAGAGAGAGAGTAAAATCTCTCTGTTGACCATTGCTACTCAGCCCACTGCAGCCACATTCTTGGCAGCTTCATCATCATCATAGGCGGTCCCTCGAACGAGGATGACTTGCTTCCACAAGAGTTCACAGATGTTTCAACGAAGGACCCGATGTTCTAGTCCTGAACTCCAATTGAAGGGGTGGAAGATGCCTGTGCGTGGATTTTTTTTAAACGTGTGGTGACCGTTGCACATCAGCCACCACACGGGCTCGACAGAGCTAGGCCTTTATCCAGTGGCAAGTGTTAACTAGGACGACTGGAGACCTGCTCTGCTGCATGGACCGAGTGTGTGCACACATATCGGTCTGCGATATGTCGCTGATGGCAAACATTTGTTTCTTCCAGAGGCAGTGGTGCTGTCAGAGATGCAGCTAACATCTCATGCAATGATATTCACTACTCCTTGACTTAGCTGGCAGAGTAAGTGGTGTATCAGCTTCAGTCATGCTTGCACATGCGTGAGGTCTTGTGTACCTCTTTTGTGGAGATATTTATGACTCGTCACTGCTTATGACATTCTCCATATGCTTAAAGAATTTGAAAAAGATTAGATACTGTTTATGCTGTATATAAAAACAGAATGTCTTCGACTAAATTCAGACAGAAATATATCAGCAGTTCTAAACAGTTCAATCTCCAATGAGCAATTTAATTGAAAAGAGTAATTTAAAAGCACTTATGCTAAGTGTTTGAGGTACAATGCTCAAATTATTCTGGAACAAAAATACCTCAAGGGCACATCTTCCCAATTCCGGCTAAATGCTCCAATTGAAAAGAATCTGATCGGAGAGAAAAACGATATCAAACTAAAGAAAACATCAAGAAAGCTCCAGATTCAATTTGCCCTCCATTTTATCTGCAAGCTGTAAAGCCCAGGTTTCTCCAGTCTTTGCTTATAGCTCAGACCAAACATTCGGGACCAGCCTCATGGTTCTTCTCTGCATCATCACCAGTGCTCAACTGTCTCCATTGTGTCTTGATGACTGGATGCAATACTCGAGCTGTAGTCTGACCAGGGCACAGTTTGATCACCATTTCCCCCAACTTATACTCCACTGTTTCTATATCAAGGTTCCACTGGCTTTGTTGATTGCTGCTCTGCATTAGCTGGATGTTTAATGTCAAGACTACTAAGGCTTCTACATCTCTTTCGACTTATCTTTCGCTATTTTAACAGGGGTATGTATGCTGCTTATTTTTCCATCTAATGACCAGTACTTTGCATGTGTGTGCATTAAATTTCATTTGAAGGTTGATCAGACATGATCTTTCCCTTCTGCATCCATGTTGACGACTGTTTACTAAGTTTTCATTATACAAGTACTCAAGTGTAATCCGGATAATTGATTCAGTTATTTTACACAAAAAATAGGTGCAGGAGAAGGCCATTTGGCCCTTCGAGCCTGCACCACCATTCAATAAGATCATGGCTAATCACTCCCTCAGTACCCCTTTCCTGCTTTCTCTCCGATCCCCTTAGCCGTAAGGGCCATATCGAACTCCCTCTTGAATATATCCAATGAACTGGCATCAACAACTCTCTGCAGCAGGGAATTCCACAGGTTAACAACTCTGAGTGAAGAAGTTTCTCCTCATCTCAGTCCTAAATGGCCTACCCCTTATCCTAAGACTATGTCCCCTGGTTCTGGACTTCCCCAACATTGGGAACATTCTTCCCGCATCTAACCTATCCAGTCCCGTCAGAATCTTATACGTTTCTATGAGATCCCCTCTCATCCTTCTAAACTCCAGTGAATAAAGGCCCATGTTGATCCAGTCTCTCCTCAGATCACAGTCCAGCCATCCCTGGAATCAGTCTGGTGAACCTTCGCTGCACTCTCTCAATAGCAAGAATGTCCTTCCTCAGATTAGGAGACCAAAACTGAACACAATATTCCAGGTGAGGCCTCACCAAGACCCTGTACAACTGCGGTAAGACCTCCCTGCTCCTATACTCAAATCCCCTAGCTATGAAGACCAACATACCATTTGCCTTCTTCACCGCCTGCTGTACCTGCATGCCAACTTTCAATGACTGATGTTCCATGACAACCAGGTCTTACTGCACCTCCCCTTTTCCTAATCTGACACCATTCAGATAATATTCTGCCTTCGTGTTTTTGCCCCCAAAATGGATAACCTCACATTTATCCACATTATACTGCATCTGCCATTCATTTGCCCACTCACCTAACCTGTCCAAGTCACCCTCCAGCCTCTTAGCATCCTCCTCACAGCTCACACCGCCACCCAGTTTAGTGTCATCTGAAAACTTGGAGATATTACACTCAATTCCTTCATCTAAATTGTTAACGTATATTGTAAAGAGCTGGGGTCCCAGCACTGAGCCCTGCGGCACCCCACAAGTCACTGCCTACCATTCTGAAAAGGACCTGTTTATCCCGACTCTCTGCTTCCTGTCTGCCAACCAGTTCTCTATCCACGACAGTACATTACCCCCAGTACCATGTGCTTTGATTTTGCACACCAATCTCTTGTGCGGGACCTTGTCAAAAGCCTTTTGAAAGTCCAAATACACCACATCCACTGGTTCTCCCTTGTCCACTCTGCTAGTTACATCCTCAAAAAAATTCCAGAAGATTCGTCAAGCATGATTTCCCTTTCATAAATCCATGCTGACTTCGACCGATCCTGTCACTGCTTTCCAAATGCGCTGCTATTTCATCCTTAATGATTGATTCCAACATTTTCCCCACAACTGATGTCAGGCTAACTGATCTATAATTACCGATTTTCTCTCTCCTTCCTTTTTTTAAAAAGTGGTATTACATTAGCTACCCTCCAGTCCATAGGAACTGATCCAGAGTCGATAGACTGTTGGAAAATGATCACCAATGCATCCACTATTTCTATGGCCACTTCCTTAAGTACTCTGGGGTGCAGACTATCAGCCCCCGGGGATTTATCGGCCTTCAATCCCATCAATTTCCCTAACACAATTTCCCGCCTAATAAGGATATCCTTCAGATCCTCCTTCTCACTAGACCCACTGTCCCCTAGTACATTCAGAAGATTATTTGTATCTTCCCTCGTGAAGACAGAACCGAAGTATTTGTTCAATTGGTCTGCCATTTCTTTGTTCCCCATTATAAATTCACCTGAATCCGATTGCAAGGGACCTACGTTTCTCTTCACTAATCTTTTTCTCTTCACATATTTATAGAAGCTTTTGCAGTCAAGTTTTTATGTTCCCTGCATACTTCCTCTCGTACTCTATTTTCCCCCTCTTAATTAAATCCTTAGTCCTCCTCTGTTGAATTCTAAATTTCTCCCAGTCCTCAGGCTTGTTGCTTTTTCTAGCCAATTTATATGCCTCTTCCTTGGTTTTAACACTATCCTTAATTTCCCTCGTTAGCCATGGTTGAGCCACCTTCCCTGTTTTATTTTTACTCCAGACAGGGATGTACAATTGCTGAAGTTCATCCATGTGATCTTTAAATGTTTGCCATTGTTTATCCACCGTCAACCCTTTAAGTCTCCTTTGCCAGTCTATTCTAGCCAATTCACGCCTCATACCGTCAAAGTTACCTTTCCTTAAGTTCAGGACACTGCATCAGTCTGCATCTTAATAAAGAATTCTACCATATTATGGTCACTCTTCCCCAAGGGGCCTCGCACAACAAGATTGCTAATTAGTCCCTTCTCATTACACAGCGTGGAATTGTTGGTGGTATCTATTTTGGTCTCTTTTTTTGAATATGGGGACCACATTGGCCTC